>NW_026706287.1:0-67333 GCF_029867415.1 Vicia villosa | reverse complement strand
TATCAGCATTGTGATAGACATGTTGAATAATATAACCAGAACAAAAGGTTACCGACTACCAGCTTTGTGATAGTGGTTCTGAAGACATGATCGATTATCAGCCGAGTGATAAAATGATCTTGGAGACTTTGCTAGGGAAATTACTGGTTATTCAGCCTTGTGAATGGTAATAAGACCCTAATTGTCAAATGGTCTTCATGATTGATTTCCTTGAGAGGAAAAGGCTTTTGAAAGAGACATAAGCTGCTCAGATGATGAGGCTATTGCTTATTGTCTGTTTTTCGCGACTCTGTTTGAGGAATCGGAATTTGAATCTTTGGTAAAGACAGGGTTCTAACCAAGAATGATTTGGAAAGAAATGGTCAAACAAGACTTTGTACCCAATGAGAAATGAACTCAACTGGGGATTTCCTCCTTTGTTTTGAGAGGAGAAACTAAAGCAACCTTCTTCCACGAGGAATGATCTCAGTGGGGAACTGGAGAAAGAAGATGTTCTTTCTGCTTATGGGTGACGACCTACTTGGAGAGATGACACGCCCATATTTGTTTCTTTTCTTTTTTCTCTTCTTCTTTTTTTTTTTTTTTTTTTTTTTTTTTTTTTGAGGATAGATATATCCTAAACGAGGGAACATTGGGAAATGCAAGAATGCATAAATGATGCAAATATGTATGAATGATGAATGTCATGAATGTAGCATGCATGCTGGTGATACTGACAGACAAATAAGTATATACTGGAGAGGGACCGACGTCGCAATACAACCAGATACTTGGCAAATGTTCTTCAACACGGTGTAGATAAGACAGGTGATGAATGGTGCTGCGTGCTTTAAACTTCTTTGGGGAAGATAAGCATCTTTACTGGGATGGAAGAGCTTCTTCACTGGAGATTGGAATCTTCGTCACTAGGGATAAAAGACCTTCTTCACTGGGGATAGAAGAATTCCTTTACCTTGAGGGATAATTGCTTCAAGAATTCTTTTCTGGGACAAGAATACCGTTGTCTCAACAAATTTTCAGGGAGAACCCTTTTGCTCATCCTATGGAGACGACTGCTGATGTTCCTTCCGTTGTTCACAACTCAAAGGAAAGTTTCGCATTTATTTTGAAAAAGAAAAGTGAAGTAAATTCATTTAAAACTTATTTTTTCTTTTTTTTTTTCAAAAGTGAATAACACAATTAAAGCGTCATTTTGCAAGCTGAAAGAAATTAAAGATTGCAAACAAATGGGCACAAGGCTCAAATTCATTTAATAAGATGGTAATCAGCTAAAGGCGTGATTCCATAGAGTATTTACAAAAGTTGGAAATGGTAATTATGCGGAAAAGGCTACATTGAAAGCAATAACCACTATTTCCCCTAACAACTTTGAGTTCCAACTGTGCTTGTCGCTTCAGATTGGCGATGATTTGATCGAAGATCCTTCGATGAAGTACAGATTCTTCAGGTGACGAAGTATGGACTGATGCAGTTACTTTGTGATAAATCCCTAATTTTTGCCTAGATTGCCCTTTCAGGTTTTCAATCTACCAGGATGAATTTTTTTCTGTTTATTGTCTCTAATTTTTGCCTGGACCGCCCTTTCGGGTTTTCAGTCCACCGAGACGCTCATTTTTGCCTAAGTCGCCCTTTGCGGGTTTTCAACTTACCGAGCTGTTCTTTTGTATTTTTTTAGACAAAGTATTTCTTGACTGCATCAGCATTCACAGGATATGGGAGTTCATCACCATCCATGGTTGCAAGAGTCATGGCGCCGCCAGAAAATGTTCTTTTGACAACATACGGGCCTTCGTAATTAGGAGACCATTTGCCCCTAGAATCTGGTTGAAAAGACAAGATCTTTTTAAGCACGAGGTCACCTTCTCGAAATTCACGAGGTCGAACCTTTTTGTTGAAGGCTTGTTTCATCCTTGCTTGGTATAACTGTCCATGGCATAGAGCAGTCATACGTTTTTCTTCGATTAAGTTCAACTGATCGTATCTGTTTTGACACCATTCAGCCTCTGATAACTTAGTCTCCATGAGGACTCTCATTGATGGTATTTCAACTTCTACGGGGAGCACAGCTTCCATGCCGTATACTAGAGAAAAGGGAGTTGCCCCTGTTGAAGTACGTACTGAGGTACGGTACCCATGTAAAGCAAATGGCAGCATTTCATGCCAGTCTTTGTAAGTGACGACCATTTTCTGGACGATCTTCTTAATGTTCTTGTTAGCGGCTTCGACGGCGCCGTTCATTTTTGGTCTGTAAGGAGAAGAGTTATGATGCTCAATCTTGAATTCCTCACACAATTCTTTCATCATTTTGTTGTTCAAGTTTGAACCATTGTCAGTAATGATCTTGCTGGGAATACCATATCGGCAAATGATGTTATTCTTGATAAACCTCACAACCACTTGTCTTGTAACATTGGCATAAGATGCTGCTTCGACCCATTTGGTGAAGTAATCAATGGCTACCAAGATGAAACGATGACCGTTTGAAGCTTTTGGTTCGATCATCCCAATCATGTCGATACCCCACATGGAAAAAGGCCATGGAGATGAGAGGACGTTGAGTAGAGTCGGTGGCACATGGATCTTATCTGCGTAGATCTGGCACTTGTGACATCTCTTCACGTGTTTGTATAGCAATCAGATTCCATTGTCAACCAATAGTATCCTGCTCTTAAGATCTTTTTGGACATCGCATGCCCATTTGAATGAGTTCCAAAGGACCCTTCATGCACTTCATGCATTAACATGTCTGCTTCGTGTCTATCCACGCATCTGAGCAAAACCATGTCGAAGTTTCTTTTGTATAGCACATCTCCGTTCAGGAAGAAACTGCCAGAAAGTCTCCTTAGAGTTTTCTTATCTTTGTTTGATGCCCCAAGCGGGTACTCTTGAGTTTGAAGGAAGCGTTTGATGTCGTGGAACCACGGTTTATCATCGATGACTGCTTCGGTTGCAAATACATAGGCGGGCCTTTCAAGGCGCGTGATTCTGACTTTAGGCACATCATTCCAGTGACTGACTTTGAACATGGAAGATAGAGTGGCCAAGGCGTCTGCCATTCGATTCTGATCTCGAGGTATATGATGCAATTCAACCTTGTTGAAGAAAGTCAACAGACGTCTTGCATAATCTCTGTAAGGAATTAAGCCAGGGTGATAAGTTTCCCACTTGTCTTTGATTTGGTTGATCACGAGGGCTGAATCTCCATATATGTCGAGGATCTTGATCCTTAAGTCAATGGCTTCTTCGAGACCCATGATACAAGCTTCATATTCTGCGATGTTGTTGGTACAATCAAATAGCAGTCTGGCGGAGAATGGGATATGAGTACCCTTGGGAGTGATGATGATTGCCCCAATTCCATTGCCAAAAGCGTTTACTGCTCCATCAAAAATTAGGCCCCATCTTGATCCAGGCTCAGGACCTTCTTCAGGTAACGGTTCGTCACAATCTTTCATCTTCAAGTATAAGACATCTTCATCAGGAAAGTCAAACTTGAGAGATTGATATTCATTGATTGGTTGATGCGCCAAATGATCGGCGAGAATGCTTCCTTTGACCGCTTTTTGAGCACGGTATTCAATGTCATATTCGGATAACAGCATTTGCCATCGGGCAATCCTTCCTGTTAAGGCAGGCTTTTCAAAGACATACTTGATCGGATCCATTTTGGAGATTAACCAAGTAGTATTGTTGATCATGTATTGGCGAAGACGTTTTGAAGCCCAAGCCAAAGCACAACATGTTTTTTCGAGCATGGAGTAACGAGACTCACAGTCTGTGAATTTCTTACTCAAGTAATAGATGGCATGCTCCTTCTTACCGGTTTCATCTTGTTGTCCAAGCATACAACCCATGGATTCTTCCAACACAGTAAGGTACATGATTAATGGTCTTCCTTCAACTGGAGGAATCAATATTGGTGGTTCTAACAGGTATTCCTTGATACTGTCAAACGCTTTCTGGCAATCTTCAGTCCATACAACCCCTTGATCTTTTCGGAGAAGCTTGAAAATTGGCCCACAAGTAGCAGTCATTTGAGAGATAAATCTGGAGATATAGTTCAATCGTCCGAGAAATCCTCTTACTTGTTTTTCAGTTTTTGGTGCAGGCATCTCTTGAATAGCTCTGACTTTGTCGGGATCTACTTCAATACCTCTTTGGCTGACAATGAAACCCAAGAGTTTTCCAGATCTAACCCCAAAAGTACATTTGTTAGGATTCAAGCGAAGCTGATATTTCCTTAGTCGTTGAAACAACTTCAGAAGGTATTCAATATGTTCTTCTTCTGTGCTGGACTTGGCTATCATGTCGTCCACATAAACTTCTATTTCTTTATGCATCATGTCATGAAAGAGAGTAGTCATTGCCCTTTGGTAAGTTGCGCCTGCATTCTTTAATCCAAACGGCATCACTTTGTAGCAAAAGGTACCCCATGGGGTGATGAAAGATGTCTTCTCCATGTCTTCAGGAGCCATCTTGATCTGATTATAACCGGAGAACCCGTCCATGAAGGAAAAGACGTTGAACTTAGCGGTGTTATCGACCAGCATGTCGATATGTGGTAATGGAAAGTCATCTTTTGGACTGGCTTTGTTCAAGTCACGGTAATCAACACACATTCGGACTTTGCCATCTTTTTTCGGAACTGGCACTATGTTAGCCAACCATTGAGGATACTCAGAGGTGACAAGAAAACCTGCGTCGAGTTGCTTTTGAACTTCCACTTTGATCTTGTTAGCCATATCAGGGTGAGTCCTTCGCAATTTCTGCTTAACTGGCGGACATTCTGGCTTTAATGGCAAGTAATGCTGAACAATATTGGTATCCAACCCAGGCATGTCTTGGTAGGACCAGGCAAACACGTCAACATATTCTTTGAGAAGGTCTGTCAACTTACTCTTGATATCAGCATCAAGTAGCGATCCAATGGTCACTTCTTTTTTGTCTTCTTCAGAACCCAAGTTGTTCTTTTCTAAAGGCTCTTTGTGAGGCAGAATGGCTCTTTCCTCGTGCTTAAGTAATCGAGAGATCTCGTCCGGGATCTCCTCTTCTTCCTCTTCTTCGGCTTCGAACACAGGAAACTCAAAGTTGGGAGAGGGCATAGGATTATTGCATTCAATGGGTTTATCAATAGTAAATCTGCACATATGATTTATATTTATTTCAGAAAATTTATGAATGCAGGAGTGTATGCAGATTTTCTTTGAAAAAGTTTTTTTTTTTTTATTTTTTTTTTTATTTTTTTGGTTTTTTAGGATTACCATTTCCAGAAAAAAGCAAAAAATAAAACATATAATGTAGGGAATTCAAAATGACGCTTTATTTATGATTCATTTTTTAAACAAAGCCCTAAACACAAACTCATTTGTCTTGGGCAGGACAAAGAGGGAAACTTTTAAAACAAAGCCCTATACACAAAGTTATTTGGGCGGAACATTTAAAAGCAAAGCCCTATAAAACATCTCTCTGCTTTGGGCAAGGCAGGAGGTCAAAATAACAGCGAGGTGATTACTTTGAGCGGCGAACAACATTCGGAACGTCGACAGCCTTCCAGTAGCAACGAACTCCTCTGTGTATTATGTATTCAGGAAAATTCCCCTCGGAATTATCTTCAGTATTGACATTGACCGCTGGTCGGGCAGGATTTGAAGGTCCTGGTTTGTCAACCTTGTTCTTTGTAGAGTTGAAACGGTCTTCTTCTACTTCTTGAAGAGCATAAGACGAGTCACAATCTTCAGAATTTTCAGGATGTTCTTCCCAGTCTTCAGGATGAAGAGACTCATTGTCAGCGACACTTTCCGAGTCAGTTGCGGGACCATCTTCCCCTTCATCTTCAAAAATGGCATTTATGTGATAATAACCATCTTCAGGATTGTTAACCTTGGCAGATGCATTGAATCCGAAATCTCCAGTAATTTCAGGCTGCTGAGAAAATTGACAGGGCTGATAAACCTCTTCTGGTTGACTATTATATTCAAAGGAATCTCCCCATCCAGTTGGTTGGATATCCTCAATCGCAATCTTGTAACTTTCGGGTGCAGTATATTTCACCATATAATCAAATTTTCCACTTGGTTGTCCCAAGGTGTCCCAGATCTCTGCAGGAACAGGCTCAGTTTCTTTGCCTTTGGATTTCTGTGACGGAGGATATGGTTCTTCCTGAGATATGTATCCTGAGTCATTGAGATAACATTTCCATTCTTCTTCATCATCGGAGAGACCTTCTTCGATGCATTCTTCGATAAGGACATTAACCTCTTGAGGAATTGGGTTAAGGAATCCTCCACTATGGAACGTTTCTTTGATCGGACGAAGGGTTTCATCCTTCTTGGTGCAGTTTGAGAATGTTGGTGAACATCCGAGACCTGCTCTAGTTTCATTCTTGGTCGGGATCACAACTTGCCCCCAGCCAGTGGTAGTTCCATCTTTCACTACTTTCACTGCCTCTTTGTAAGAAGAGATTGATGCTTTCTTTTTGGAAGATTCGTCCTCTAAAGAGAGACCTTGGAACTGCGTTCCTTCCACATCATCAGCACTGATGAAAGAGAAATTGGATAAATGGCTCACCATCAAGGCTTGTTCTCCACTTATTGTTACCAATTTTCCATTTGTTACAAATTTTAACTTTTGATGGAGCGTAGAAGTTACTGCCCCTGCTTCATGGATCCATGGTCGTCCTAACAGACAGCTATAAGCAGCTTGAATGTCCATGACTTGGAAAGTGATTTGAAATGTATGTGGACCAATTGTCATGGGAAGGTTGACTTCGCCGATAACAGATTTTCGCGATCCATCAAATGCTTTGACAACTACGCCACTGAACTTCATAGGCATTCCTTGGTAAGACAAGCGAGCAAGAGTCGTCTTTGGCATAACATTCAAGGAAGATCCGGTGTCTACCAACACATTGGACAAAGAGTCTGACTGACAGTTCATAGAAATGTGCAAAGCAAGATTGTGATTTCTTCCTTCCTCAGGGAGTTCTTCATCACAGAAGCTTAAATTGTTGCAAGCAGTTATGTTGGCTATTATCCCATCAAAGTGATCAACAGTCACATCATGATCTACAAAAGCTTGATCCAAGACCTTCATCAGGGCTTCCCTGTGGGCTTCTGAATTTAAAAGCAATGAAAGTATTGAGATCTTCGAAGGAGTCTGCATAAGCTGATCCACAATCTTGTATTCACTTCTTTTGATAAGCTTCAAAATTTCATCGAAGTCCGGATTGACATTGGTTCCACTGGACTGACCAAATCAGTGTTTGTATTACTGACAGGAGTTTCCTCAGGATTCCCCACTGGTGTATTAACAGGATTTTGCCCGGTTGTAGGAACAACAGGCTGCTTTGGAGGTAGCGGAGTATACACACGTCCACTTCTTGTTACACGACTTACATCAGCGATGTTCACGACAGATGAAAGAGTAGGTAAAGGAACTTCTTGTCCATTCTTTATCATTGTGGCGTTGTAGTTGTATGGAACTGCCTTGTCAGAGTTATAAGGAACAGGTCCAGGTAGACAAATGATCAAAGGAGCAACAGGAACCTTCGGCTTGTTGTAAGTAACTTCCATGCGCTCAGGCATGTTGAAATGAGGAACGATGACGTTAACTGTAGGCATTTCCGAGTTGATATCTGAGACTAAAAGCTCATGCGGATAACATCCTATCATGTTAACTTCATTTTCATCCCTATTTCTGTAGATCTCAATAGTACCATTATCTAGCAAAACTTGGAGATCTCTTCTCACAATCGAACACCCGTGAGGATCCACACAACATATTCTACAGGAACCGTATTGATGCTGGCGAAAATTCTGCCCCCGACAAAGAGTGGCGTGCATTTGTACCAAATCTGCTCTTGAGAAGTTAATATTATAGACTCGGTATTGGCCAGGACATCCATATACCATGTTTACAACATGCCCTCCATGATTGGGCAGCGGATTTGCTTGCACATTAGGATTCAAATTTCTGAAAGAGAGGAGATTAGATCTAACCAACCTCTGAACTTCATATTTCAAAGCTATGCAATGCTCAAGATCATGGCCAGGTGCCCCTTGATGATAAGGGCATGAGACCTCAGCTTTGTACCACCATGGGAGTTTCTCAGGTACTGGTGGTGGTGCTTTAGTTTGAACAAGACCTCTTTCAATCAAGGCAGGGTACAATTCTGTGTACGTCATTGGAATCGGATCGAACTGTGGAGCTCTTTGTACTCGATTCTGATTATTGTTTAACTGCTGAGCCTGTTGTCGAGGCTGTTGTTGAAACTGCGGGGTAAACCCCGGATTCGGTGCGGTATTAACGACTGGTGTGATAGAAGCAACCTGTCGCTGACGATTGACGTTTCCTCTTGGCCTCCCTTGGGATACCATGTCAACACTTTGTTCTTTTTTCTTTGGGAAACCACTTCCGAACTTTTTGGTTCCACTTGAAGATCCACCTTCTTTAGTCAGACGTCCTGTTCGGACTCCTTCTTCTAGACGCATCCCCATGTTTACCATTTCGGTGAAATCACTTGGAGCACTAGCAATCATGCGTTCATAATAAAACGGACTGAGAGTATTCAAGAAGATCTTTGTCATTTCTTTCTCTTTTAACGGTGGATTAATCTGAGCAGCAGTTTCTCTCCATCGTTGGGCATACTCTTTGAAAGCTTCATGGTCTTTCTGAGCCATGGATCGAAGCTGATCTCTGTCTGGAGCCATATCCGAGTTGTATTTGTATTGTCGGACAAAGGCCTCGCCTAGGTCATTGAATGTTCGAATATTAGTGCTATCCAAGCCTGTGTACCACTTCAGTGCGGCACCAGTCAAACTGTCTTGAAAGTAATGGATGAGCAACTGATGATTATCTGCATAAGTAGACATTTTTCTGGCATACATCACAAGATGACTTTGTGGACAAGAACTACCTTTGTACTTCTCAAAGTCAGGGACCTTGAATTTAGCGGGTATTTGTACACTGGGAACCAAACATAGCTCCTGGGCATTCTTTCCAAACAAATCTTTTCCACGGATAGCTTTAACTTCCAACTGCATCTTGTTAAACTGTTCTTGGAGATCTCCCACAAGATTACGCTGATTTGTGCTATCACCTTGATCATGATAAATCTCATTGCCATCATAAGGAACAGTGTGAACCGTAGGGGTCGGAACTGTCATAGTGGGTTGAGAAAGTGCCATAGTGATTTGAGAAAAAGTTATCCCCTGATTTGGAGTGAACTGTGAACTCTGAGCAGCAGGCGCTTCAGTTGTGGATGTTTGAACCCCAGAAACATTATGGCGGAAACCTGTACCAAAGCTGAAAGGCGTGCCCCAACCTTCTGGCATGGAGAAAGATGGAATACCGAATGCAACTGTAGAAACTGGAGTAGTGACTTCGGATGTTACCGTCGCTTGGCTGTTGGGTGGCGGCGGCTGATTCTGTGCGGCCATCAAGGAGTCAACCAGAGTAGTGAGACTTTCCAACTTTTCCTGAAGGGTGGTCACCGTACCACGAAGCTCAATATTCTCTTGTTCAGAGTGTTCCATTACTCTTCTTCTGCTTGAACGAGTATTATATCTGTGATCTGATTGCGAGCGCGGTCGAGAAACTTTGAGACGCGACAGCTTGACGATCTAATGGAGAAAGATCCAAAAGATGAGACTCTATACAACAGACTCGATATGCAGAATGATGTATGCAAAAAAAAGAAATTTATGATTTTTCCAAATATTTTAAAGATTATTTTCTTGCAAACATTTGAACACAAACAAATCTTTTATTCATTCATTTTTTATTGCAATAATGGGAAATGTTACAACATTGGAGCGTAGCTCCTTACAAAAGCAAATGAAAAATAAAAAGCTAAACAATCCTAAGCATCTTCATCAGACGAAGAACCAAATGCATTGTGCAGCTTGAGCTTCATGATTTCTTTCCCATAGTAAGCTTTCAATTCGGCCTTTTCGGTCTTTAGCTTGTCAACAATATCCTTCCAATCGTCAGGAGTTGGAGCGTTGCTTGTTGAACCTTCAGGTTTTTTCTTGCTTTCTTTGATGTACCTCTTGATTGCAGCGTCTTTCTGACGAATCTTCTCATCTTTACTCATGAGCCATCCATCTTGACAGTAGAGAGTTTCTTCGTGATCTTTCACTTGTTTCTTCAACCTTCTGTTTTCCATATCGGTCCTACGAAACTTGTGCTCCCAAGCATTTTTCTCTAACCTCATCTTGGCTAAAGTGTCTTGGTATTCCTTCATAGTGGGAATGGGAATATTGGGTAGTTGAGGTACCACAAGAGACATGGGTTTTTCATAATCATAAGGCATTTGAAATTCCTTTGCTCTTTTCTTTACCCAGCAGGTGTAGGCGTCCGTAGCAATGCAATTCTTTTCCTCACCTTTTTCTTTCCATCGGACGTCGTACCAAGCTCTCATCATTCTTGTCTTCAACCTTTGAGGATCTTCCCTTTCTTGATAGAAGTAGCTTTCTACTGCGAGACCAACAGGTTTAACTGAATTTGCATACCCGAGTTGTCGTCGGGCTAAGATCGGATTGTAGTTAATTCCTCCTTGTGTACCAATGAGAGGTACGTTGGCGAATTCTCCGCAACTATCAATGGTTTCTGTACCACAACGAGCCAAGGTATACCAACGGATATCATTATTAGTAAGAGACATAAGTCTTTGAGGCCAACGCAAACCTTCTCGGTTTTCTGTGAAAATAGGAGACTCAGGTAAGTGTGAAACAATCCATTTGAACAACAAAGGTGCACAACATACAATAATTCCACCGCCTTGGCGATTCCTATGATGGACAGAGAAATACATGTCACCAAGTAAAGTCGGAACAGGATTTCCAATCAGAAAAATCTTTATGGCATTGATATCAACAAAGTTGTCGACATTGGGAAACAGAACCAACCCATAGATGAGCAAGGCTAGTACAGCTTCAAAAGCTATCATGCTACCAGTTTCGATGAAATCAAAGGCTTTCTTTACCAGGAAGTGTGAGGTTAAACCCGGGAGGTTTCCTTTGGTAGTCCAGTTACTCTCTACTTCAGATTTCTTCAAGTGGATACTTGTTGCAATGACATGTGACTTAGGAATGGCTTCCAAACCATTGAAGGGTATTTTGTCAGACACAGGAATACCCAAAAGATTGGCATATTCTTCCAAGGTCGGTACCAACTGGTAGTCTGGAAAGGTGAAACAACGGTAGACGGGATCATAGAACTGAACCAAAGTTTTGAGAAGTCCTTCATCAACATGAGTGTTCAAGATAGGCAAAAGTTTTCCATAACTTTTCCTAAAATTGGAAGGATTTTGTACAGAAGATGCTAACTCTATCAGTTTTCCCACATCAGGCGCTTTGAAACCGTATTTCTTGGTATGCCTTTTTACTTCTTCCATGACTAAATCCTAAAATGTTTGCGAAGAAAATTTCTCTAAATCTTTGGAAAAATCATGTTTTTATGGAAAAAATGGGTTTTTTTTTGAATGTATGAATGCGTGGATGCATGAATGCCACATATTCAAACATGGTAAAACAGACATGGTAGTGGCAACGCAAACATGGTACACAAACATGGTAATTCAAACATAGTACACACAGGTTCAAAGGTCCAGCGTCACGAGCATGAGGTCAGAGAACCAAATAGGGATAGATCTAGTTAATCACCTGTACAACATGTTCTACTGATACGTCAGAGTCTACATTTTTCTTTCGGATATTACCGGCTTTCACGACTAAACTGATGAGCCAGAAATATTCTCAAGAAAAACTCGTATGAGTGTGGTTCTCCGCATGACAACTATCCAAGTCTTCACCTGGATCGTTTCTGCACCACGTCCTAATAAGGCCAGGATGGGTTGGGGTTCTACGGTCTCTCAGCTTCTACAGTTCAATGCGGCAATAATGTCTTCGCTACGAAAGCATGCTAAACATATATTACCAACAAGGAACCTCCACTGAGCGGAAGGATTCTCAAGTGCGCCTGCACATGACTATACCCTCCACCTAATTTCTTATGTGTACTTAATCCGGGTTAGGATTTGTCCATAATGTATCACTTGTAACAGAACCACACAAGTAACAGAACCAAAGAATCACACATGTAACAAAAATTAAAATAAAAACAATAATTTAGAAATAACCCTTCCTTTGGAAACAATAAAAAGTCTTATCCCCAGTGAAGTCGCCATTTTTCTGTCGCGGGCGAAAAATCGTTTCTGTTCCTCTTTTTTTGTGGGATGAGACACCTGATGCCTTCTTTGGGCTCGAGTGCTCATAAAAATGATTTTTCTTTTATTTCGACCAAACTTTTTATTATTTCCAAAGGAGGAAAAGGAAAAAAGCTGCAATAACCTAAAAGTGGGGGGAGAGATCTTGGGTAAGAGGGTTGGTTATACGAAGGGAAGGTATTAGCACCCAACGTATCTGTAGTACTCTACAGGGTTCTTTATTGTTTTTCATTCTATGTTACGGTGGAGGTTCTGTTGTGAAATGGGTGGGACCTAAGGTGTTTGTTTGATTATGCTCGCAAAGATCATCGCAATCCTCTGCATACATATCCCTTAAAGGGAATCAGAGCATCTGTAGCTCGGGGTCTACGGGTGCTAAGGTTTGAATGGTTTTTTTTGTTTTGTTTTGCTCGCCAAGGATCGACCTTGTGCCTACGTATTCTCAAAGGGATGTTGAGAAAGTCAGAGCAATCGTAGTTCCCACTTATGCTAGTGGAAGCAAAGGAAAATAGACAAATGTCGTCTAAATGCTAGATGTATCTAATCTATATCATCACATACATCTGTTTGATTTTTGTTTGTTTAACCAGCCTTGTGGCAAAAACTTTCAATGAAGTCAGCCTTGTGACAAAAAGTTTTGATTAATCAGCCAGCCTCGTGGCAAAAGTTTCAATGAAGTCAGCCTTGTGACAAAAACTTTGATTAATCAGCCAGTACGGTGGCAAAACGGTTTGATTGATTAGCCAGCCTTGTGGCAAAAAGAAGTTTGATTGATTAGCCAGCCTTGTGGCAAAAAGTTTTGATTGATTGATTGTTTGTGATGATATATAAGAGATACTCCTAGCATAGAGATGAAAAATGTCTAATCTCCTAGGGTATTTGGTTTTGGATATTGGGGGATGCTTATAAGAAGCCCGTGGGTCCTTGTACGAAGCCCAAGAGGAGGCTATCCGAGGGTCCTTGCATTGTAAGCCCAAGAGGAGGCTATGGGAGGGACAATCCAGGGTCCTTGCATTGTAAGCCCAAGAGGAGGCTATGGGAGGGTCACTCGTTTGTACAAAGCCCAAGGGGAGGCATGGTATAGTTGGTTTGAGCTCTTAGAGCGATTTCACCGGGAAACCATACTCTATGTCCTAACCTAAACTATGGAGATTCTTTGCACGAAGCCCAATAGGAGGCTATGGGGAACCTAGTGTTGTACTAAGTTGAACAAGCATATAACACAATCACAAGTACGAACAAGTACGAACAAATACGAACAAGTACATGAACAAATATGAACAGTTATATATATGACAAAGTGTGTGTATATAATGGAGTTTATGAAGGAAATATACCTGTAAGCATGATCCATTTGTATACACAGGGCTCGGGACTTACACTCGGGGAGAAGTCCACTTGAATTTATTCAAAGCTATGTACACAGGTATTTACAAAGGGGCTTGGGACTTATACCTACATGGAGGCCCATGGTATATTTTTGGGAAGATTTAAAGAAACCTTCATTTTTGGTTTGTTATTCAAAGTTAAAAAACTGATTGAAATATGTACAAAAGGCGTACAATGAAATACCTAATTTCATGTACTTGAGTGGGTATGTACAAAAGGGCTTGGGGCTTATACCTACATGGAGGCCCATGGTATATTGAAAAGTTTTGAATAATTTGAAGTTTTGTTATTTTGAAAATGATTTGAAAAGATTTTGAAAAGATTTTGTTTTTTGAAGACGTTTTATTGTTTTGAAAATGATTTGAAAATTATTTGAAAAGGTTTTATTTTGAAGAATGTTTTGGAAAACTATACAAAAAGAAAAGAAATGGGACTTACACTCTCTAATATTCGAGAGGCCCCACTTCGTTTTGAAAATCAATTAATCAATTAAAAAGATTTAATCAATAGTTTCAAAAAGAAATGGTTTATTGTTTTTGAAAAGAATCGCGATCGCTCGTTTTAAAACGATTTGAATTTTGAAAGAAGTCAAATTAATCAAGATAAACAAAAAGATTGTCTTCAATTAACATTTAGATGATTAGGGTTTGCTTCAAAAAGTATTTACAAATGATTAATTTTGAAAATCAAATGAAAAATAATATTTAAAAGTATTAAAATTACTTAAAAACAAGTCATTTTAAAATTATTAAAAAATGTATCAAATAAACATTTTTTGATGATTTTTTTTGATATTCTTAAAATATGTATATTAAATAAGAAGTGTTCAAAAAATGAAGCAAAAATAAATTGATTTGATTGGTTAAATAATTAAGTGAAGTTGTGTAAAAAATGAAAGAAAAATAGTGTCAAAAAATTGGTTTTGGCCCCCATGAGTGTTGAACCCACGACCTCACGCTTACTACTCAAAAACATGACCAACTGGACCACACGCGTGGTCTGTTTAGTATTTGCAACGAATCAATTATATTTTTGAATCAATTTCTAATTTCAGTTTCAAAATCTGGCGCCAAGAACACATACCCAATTCAAATTTGAAAATTCTGAAAACTGAATTGTTTGGATCGAGTGAATAGCCTATCTTGCTCGATTTTTCACCAGGAACATGATGGTATCATTTAATTGCATTTATTTTATCTCTAAGGCTATCAATTTTCTGATGAACACGAAGAACCCTAATTTTGAGTTTCAATCTGAAATCGTGTGTGTGCATGATAAGTTGCAATTGATTGAGGGTTAATGATCCATACATATGCAGAAACAAGATGGCATGGCAGTTTTTCATTTATAATGCATGTATGATAGAGTTTGAAGTTCAAGTGACTTACCTTCAAAAACGACCAAACTGGAGATTTGATTCTTCAATATAAGTGTTACAGATGCTTTGTATCAATCTGGATAGCTTCAATGATGATTATGGAAGGTGTCTGGATGTCTGGAACAAGCTGAATTCATCTGAGCATGGCCATGGCACCCGAACTGCAGTTGCTTCAAGTATGAATCGAATTTGAAGATGGAGGTGTTTCAGATTGCTGGTGAGTGTTTGGATCATTCATATGAAGTATATGGATGGTGTTAGGAGTGTTAGTTTGGACAGATATGGCTTGGTATGGATTTTGGCATGATAAGGTTCAATATATGCAATTATGGAAGCGAGGTAGTGATTCTGAGATTTGAGGTGTTTTTGGGTGTATGAGTGATTCAAACACATCACATTTGACATTTAGAAGTTGTGGGAAGCATCACTTTGTTCAGAACTTGCAAGGTTTGGAGGTTGAGTTTTCTACCTCACTTTGAAACACATGACTTGTAATTCAAGAAAGAAGAGAGAAAACCTATAATTGTGAGGTTTTGGTGTGAATTTGAATGAGTTTTGGACCTCTATTTATAGGCCAAGGATTCTGAATGAAGAGCTTTGCAACTTGATCAAAGTTTGATGATTTGGCTTAAGAGATAAAAAGGAATCTTTTACATTTAATGCAAAATGGTTAAAGTGACCAAACCATGGTTAAAACTCAAGCTTCTTATCCTCTTCCATTCTGATCTCAAATCAGAGAAAATATCTTCAATTATTGCCTCTTTGCATCATTACTTGGACTATAGGCAATGTAGTCTTGAAACTTAGTGAAAAATGGTGAAAATTCAAGTGAAAATGATCACTAAATGCATAATTCAAAACCATAGCTACACTCCATATTTATTCATTCTCCTGGACATTTTGGAAAGCTCATGTTACACACTTCAAAATCCTAGTTGAAAGTTTCTTCAAGACCTTTAAGGAAATGGGTGAAAAAGTTCCATGAACTTTGAAGAAAATGAAGTTTTAAGTGAAATTTTCAAAAGATGTCAACTTTGAAGCTCCATATCTCTTAAATGGTTGATCTTATGGAAAAAATTTATATGTGTCAAAGTTGTTTATTGGATCAAAATCTACAACTTTCATGTTGGAAGTTTTTTTCAGTTTGTAGGTGAAATTTTGAGTTATTCCCCTCCAAAGTTTGGAAAAAACCATAAAAAACACTTAAAAAAATTTTCTAAGTATGAAAGTCAAACTTTTGACTTTTTGATTCTTGATTGATTTTCTTGATTTTTCTTGATCAAATGACTTCATACTTCATATATTGATGATTTTCAACTTCAAAAGTCATGGTTGACCAAAATTCCCCAAAAGTCAATGGTGATCTTGTACAGTTGACTTTTTCAGACGAATCGCATTTCTGGAGATTTCAAATGAAACATGCTATCCTCACCATATGAATGGTATGAATGGATCACATTGAAGCATTAGAGGATATTGAGCCATGTTTTGAGTTGTGGCACCATGTCCTGATTAAAAAGTCAGTTGTTCAGTGAATTAGGTCAAAAACCCTAATTGTCGACCTGATGAGATTGATGACTGTAGGTCTTGAATTGAGATGCAATTTCCATTGGATATTGTCATAGGGATTATTTGAGGATAATTGAGACCTTTGATTGACTTCCTGGGGGTTTTTAGGGTTTCCCAAGTGTGATCCCTGATTTTAGTCCCTGATAGTTCAAAACCCTGATCTGAGGATTTGTCTGATCAATCTTTGTGTTATGAGCCAATGGATTAGGCTAAAATGGTGTACTTGGGATGTGAGGTCATGTCCCCAAGTCATTAGGTCAAATTCTGAGCAATAGTCAGGAGTATGCTATCTTCAGTCAAAACCCTAATCTGGTTGATCCAAAGTCTTTGAGCTTGTTGAAATGAATCTCTGAGGACCAAATGTTGATTGTTGATGAAGATGATTCATTTGAGATGAAGGGAGAACAAAACCCTAAATGATTGTTACTTGTACTGATGAGTGATTTCCTGATTAAATCCTGCTGAGTCACAAGTAGCAAACACAAGCTGTGCAATTTGTTAGAGATGCAAATGATGCATATGCAATGATATGAGGTGGTATCTTAGGTCAAAAATTGGGGTATGACAGCGTGCCTTGGCAACAGATGATGCAGCAGAACCAGATGATGGCTCAAATGATGCAAGGCATGCAGGGACAACAACCTCCTACTCAAGTTCCCGTTCCTCAAGCTGCAGCTGGACCAGATTTTCGTGCCTTCTTCAGGATGGAACCTCCAGAGTTTGTTGGCGGACTTGATTCTCTTTTGGCTCATGACTGGTTAGCTGGTATGGAAAGGGTGTTCCAAGCTATTCAGTGTACTGAAGAAGAAAAGGTGATCTTTGCTACCCAGAAGATGAAGGGACCGGCTCTTAGGTGGTGGAACACTGCATCTACCTATTTCGCCACACAAGAAATTCCTAAGGATTGGCAACACTTCAAAGTGGCATTCTTGGAGAAGTATTTCCCTAATAGTGTGAGGACTCAGAAGGAGCGAGAATTCCAGAACTTCAAGCAAGGTGACATGTCTGTTTCAGAATATGTAGAGAATTATGCTCCAGATGAATTATGGAAGATTGACCAGTTCATGATGGGTTTGAGGGCCGACATTGCTCATAGTGTTTCCCAGAGAGAGTTCACCACTTATGCTGAGTGTTTGAGGCAATGCTATGTTGCCGAAAACAGTTTGAAGAGGGTTCAAGAAGGGAGGAACCAGAACAGGGCTAATTTTAGGGAGCAAGGAAGATCTACTCAACACTTGAGGCCCCGTAATCCTCCACCAAAGAAGAAGCAGGCTTATGGTGACCAATCAGCTCAACCGCCCCATTATCGCAAGTGTGGTAGGAAGCATACCGGAGAGTGCAAGTACGCTTCAGTGACTTGTTTTAGATGTGGCGAGCAGGGCCACATAGCTCCATAATGTCTGCAAAAGAGGATTCCTGAGAAGACTGCAGGTCGTGTCTACACTGTGGATTCGAGGAAGGCCAAGGGAAACCACAATCTCATCGCGGGTACGTGTTATGTTAACAATCAGCCCCTATGTGTTTTAGTTGATTGTGGAGCCACTCATTCTTTTGTCTCTACCGAGTGTGTTTACCGACTTGGGTTGGAAGTTACTCCATTACCCAATCCTATGACTATTTCTTCGGCAACGGATGATACTGTGGAAGCTCGACTAATTTGTAAAGATTGTTCGGTGTCTTTTAATGGTCGTGACTTACCGATTGATCTAATTTGCTTGACCCTCAAGAGGCTGGATGTTATTCTAGGGATGGATTGGTTGTCTTTTAACTCGGTGTACATTGGTTGCAAAGAGAAGGCCATATTCATTCCTGCTGAAGAGACTTCTTCCGATGATGCAATTACCAAGTTGATAGAAGGTACAATCAGCATGATTAATTATCTCTTTTCTCAAGAAAGATCCTTTCTTTTAGTTCTTTCCAAGGAACCTTCCGTGAGGGTTGAATTGTCAGAGATCCCTGTGGTGTGTGAACTTCCTGATGTGTTTCCTGAGGATATCACTTCTCTCCCTCCGGAAAGGGAAGCAGAGTTCTCAATCGATCTTGTTCCTGGAACAGCCCCAGTTTCCATCACTCCATATAGGATGTCTCCTATTGAACTCAGAGAACTGAAGAGCCAATTAGAAGAGCTTCTTGCTAAGCATTTTGTCCAACCCAGTGTTTCTCCATGGGAGCTCCTGTTCTTTTGGTAAAGAAGAAAGACGGAAGTATGCGCCTGTGCATCGATTACCGTCAGCTTAACAAAGTTACCATAAAGAACAAATATCCTTTACCACGGATTGATGACCTCCTAGATCAGTTGAAAGGAGCCAGTGTGTTCTCGAAGATTGATCTTAGGTCAGGGTACCATCAAATCCGAGTGAAGAGCTCAGATGTACCTAAGACTGCATTCAGGACCCGGTATGGTCACTACGAGTTTTTAGTTATGCCGTTCGGTGTGACTAATGCTCCGGCAGTTTTCATGGATTACATGAATCGAATCTTTCAACCATATCTGGACCAGTTTGTAGTAATCTTCATTGACGACATTCTGGTGTATTCTCGTACTCCCGAGGATCATGAGGAGCATTTGCGGATTGTGTTATCTACTCTTCGAGAGAAGCAGTTGTATGCCAAATTTAGTAAGTGTGAATTTTGGCTATCCGAAGTAAGATTTCTTGGTCACGTCATCTCTGGAGGAGGCGTGGCAGTGGATCCTTCTAAAGTAGAAGCAGTGGTGAATTGGGATCGGCCGAGGAGTGTGACTGAAGTCAGAAGCTTCTTAGGTTTGGCAGGTTATTACCGGAGATTTATTATGGGGTTTGCTAAGTTAGCCTTACCATTGACAAAGCTTACGCGGAAGGAGGTTGCCTTTGAATGGGATTCCGAGTGTGAACAGAGTTTTCAGAAACTTAAGAAGAAGTTGACTACTGCACCCGTGTTAGTAATTCCGGATCCAAACCGATCCTATAAGGTGTTCTGCGATGCTTCTAAGAAAGGTTTAGGAGGAGTATTGATGCAAGATGGTCAGGTGGTAGCATATGCCTCTCGGCAGTTGAGATCTCATGAAGAGAATTACCCGACCCACGATCTTGAGCTTGCTGCAATAGTTTTTGCACTCAAGGTGTGGCGACATTATCTATATGGCGTTCACTTTGAGATTTTCAGTGATCATAAAAGCTTCAGATATCTTTTCGACCAGAAGGAGTTGAATATGCGACAAAGAAGATGGATGGAGTACCTTAAAGATTTTGACTTTGAATTGAAGTATCATCCAGGAAAGGCTAACAAAGTGGCAGATGCATTAAGTAGGAAGGAATTTTGAGTTGCTGAGTTGATGATGTTAGAACATGAATTATTGGAAAGGTTTCGAGATCTTAACCTTCAGTTCGAATGGACGCCCAATGGCGTGTTGATTAGTAACTTGAGCATCCAGAATGAGCTACGAGAAAGAATTCGGATATCACAGGGGTATGATGAACAATTACAAGCGAGCGAAGGCATGCCTGATTTTGAGAGAGCACCTGATGGAGTAATCTTGTTTAAGCAACGAATGTGTATACCGAACGATTCTGAGTTGAAGCGTTTGATTCTTGATGAAGCACACAAGAATAGATTTTCTATTCATCCTGGATCGACCAAAATGTATCAAGACTTGAGGAAGGACTTTTGGTGGCCAGGAATGAAGAAGGAGATTGCAGAATATGTAGCACAATGTCCCATTTGTCAACAAGTTAAGATTGAGCATCAGAGGCCAGGAGGAATGTTACAGCCACTAGAGATACCAACGTGGAAATGGGATTCTATCTCCATGGATTTCATTGTGGGATTAACTCGTACTCGAGGCGGGCATGATTCTATATGGGTAATAGTGGACAGGTTGACTAAGTCTGCTCACTTTTTACCTGTAAAGACCACTCATAAGGTGATTCATCTCGCGAGGCTTTTCATAGCAGAGATTGTACGGTTGCATGGCGTGCCGTCCAGTATAGTGTCCGATCGTGATCCAAAATTCACTTCGAGATTTTGGAAGGTGTTCCATAAGGAATTCGGGACTAGACTGGATATGAGTACGTCTAACCATCCTCAATCCGATGGGCAGACGGAGAGGACAATCCAGACGATAGAGGATATGTTGAGAGCTTGCATTCTAGAAGAAGGCGGGAGTTGGAAGGATCATTTGCCGTTGGTGGAGTTCGCATATAATAACAGTTACCATGCTAGTTTGGGTATGGCTCCCTATGAGGATCTATACGGGAGGAAGTGTCGATCACCGCTGTGTTGGGCCGAAATAGGGGAGAAGAGTATTCTTGGACCGGAGATTATACAAGAAACTACTGAGAAAGTCAAAATGATCCAAGGTAATCTCAAGAAAGCCCAAGACCGACAAAAGAACTATGCGGACAAGCGAAGGAGACCTTTAGAATTTGAAGTTGGTGATCATGTGTATTTGAAGGTCAATCCAAGATTGAGGTTGGGAGGACCGTTCAAAACGCGAAAACTCAGTCCGAGATATGTAGGACCATATCAGATTATGAGCCGGGTAGGCGAAGTGGCTTATAAGTTGGCATTACCACCGTCACTATCCGGGCTGCATGATGTGTTCCACGTATCTCAGCTCCAGAAGTTCGTACCTTATACTTTCCATCCTATCCTTCCGGATTCTGTTGAGGTAGAACCAGATCTTTCCTATGATCCTCAACCTTACTGTATCTTGGAGCGTGCTAGCAAGTGTCTGCGGAGTAAGGAGATACCTATCGTGAAGGTGATGTGGGATGAGACGCGTCCTGAGGAAGCTACATGGGAGCTTGAGTCAGAGATGCGGGAATCCTATCCTCACTTGTTTTGGTAAGTTTCTGAATTCGAGGACGAATTCTATTTAAGGGGGGGAGAATGTAATACCCGACATTATATTTATTCAATCTTTATTCTTACTAATGTGTTTAGTATAAAAGAAGATGGATAAATGTGATATATATTGCTACTAATTGGTCTCTTGTGTTAACCAAACCTATTAGTGGCAATAGAAGGGGTATAATGGTACTTTCACTCTTAAATAGGAATAGGGACATGTTTGGTTGCTCACTACCTTCTTTCCAAACCAGAATTTTGTTTTAGTAGAGAAAGAGGAACAAGAACGTGAAAGAAGAGGAAGAGAAGAGAAGAGTCCCAACTTGGTCCAAGCCCCATCTTTGCATGCAGCAGAAATCTGTCCCAAACCTTGCTTCTATCATCATCTCCATCTTGCTACAGCTTCATCATCATCTCCTTCATCTCTAAAGGTGAGTCCGTAGTTAGTAGCCATGGGGTTTTGCATGTGAGGGTTCAATTGGGGTTTAGGGATTGTGAATGAACCTATGAATCAATGATGTCAAATCTGTTTGTTTTGCTATAATCCCTGTCTACTGATGTTTCTAAATGTGTTTATGTGTTACAATTTCGTTTGGACTGTTATACAAGTATAGGGGATCAACTATAGGATGTTGGGACTGGTTTTAGAACTCCTAAAACGCAGAAAACTGATTCTGCAGCAGAGTAATCGGTTACTGGATCCTGGGTAACCAGTTACCCTGTGTAAAATGGCGTGGCTGGGCATTTTTGAAGCCAGTAATCGGTTACTGGTCTCAGAGTAACCGATTACCCTGGGCACAGGGTGAAAATTCAGCAGTCTTGGGAAACTCGTCTTGCAGTGTGCTTGTACAAGTCCCTTGACATATAGGCAGGAGGTTACTCATCGAGGATGCATTTATTCCATAATCTAGCCGAGGTTGTTACACTTCTGAATTCCCCGCGTGTGGATGCGGGTTTGCATACTTGTTTGCTATACAGTGTGTATTTGCTTGAGACAAGTCCAATGGTGAAT
Organism: Vicia villosa; assembly: GCF_029867415.1. Lineage (NCBI taxonomy): Eukaryota > Viridiplantae > Streptophyta > Magnoliopsida > Fabales > Fabaceae > Vicia > Vicia villosa. The sequence goes on along the minus strand of NW_026706287.1, from coordinate 44,932 downwards.
GAGTCACTTTGTTTACTCCGTAATTGTACCGGAAGTGAGAACAACCCCGAATCCATGGTGGATTCGTTCATTTTTGTATGTTCCCTTTAGATCCGAGCGGACTAATAGGATAGGCGGACTCACTGAGATTTAGTAATCTCATCCCATTCCAATTATTTATTTTTCAGGTGGCTCGAGGCAAGATCGCGGTAAGGGAAAGATGGATTAGATCTCTTGGCGATGCTTGGGTGTTTCTTTTAGTTTCTTATCGTGCTTACAAGTTCGTGTATTTTGGATATGTACTGATATTATGTACTTATATTTTGGCCATGATACATTTGGCTTATGTATTCGTGTACTTCTATTTCCGCTGCAAACATTATGTAATTGTTGTCTTATGAACCATAATTAATACTTTATGCATATTATTCTAGACATATATGTGTGGGGTGTTACACGTTTATAAAAATAACACCATTTATAAAAACATTTGAATCAAAAATATATTTTTTATCTATATAAAAAAAATGGATCAAGAAAGTATTTGTTATAGTATTTATAATTATATGTCATATGTTATTTTAAAAGGATACATACATATATATATATATATATATATATATATATATATATATATATATATATATATATATATATATATATATATATATATATATATATATATATATATATATACTCCCTCCGTCCTAAATTATAAGAGAAAAAAACAAAATCATGTTTATTAAGAAAAGTAAAAACACACTCATTTGACTTATGGTTTTCTTGAAATAGAGTGCTTTGGAAAATTTTAAAAAAAATTCTAATTGGTTGTTGGTTATGGAAATGATGAGAGAGAATGTAAGTTAAATGCAATTTGCATTTAATTTTATCTTGAAAGAAATGAAAGATGATTTTTTCTCTTATATTTTGGGACAAGAAAAATGCATTTTTTTCTCTTATATTTTGGGACGGAGGGAGTATATAGGAGGGTTATATTTACTCCAGGAGTAGGTTATTATAACTTACTCCAGATCTAAATCATTGATTATTTTCAATCTAGTGGTTAAAAATAATAAGTAATTAAATGTGGAGAGAGAAAAATATTACTTATTATTTTTAATCATTAGATTGACAAGAATCAATGGTCTAGATTTGAAGTAAGTTATAATAACTTACTCCTCATATATATATATATATATATATATATATATATATATATATATATATATATATATATATATATATATATATATATATATATATATATATATATATATATATATCTTTATTAAAGAATATGGACTAAAATATTTATAAATATACCATAACTAAATATAATTAAAATCAATTATATAACACATAAGAGAGAGAGAGAGAGAGAGAGAGAGAGAGAGAGAGAGAAAAATCAGTTATTTTATCTAATTGTGCATATCAATACACATTCAATACAATAAATATAAATGATGTTAATATGATGGAGAGAGAGAGAAATAAAAGACATATTAAAATCAAAATAAATGTTAACATAAACAAATGCTACAAAAATAATGCTAAAAATTTGTTTTTTATGATACTATTTAGATTATTTTAAAACTAAAATATAGTTTTAATATTATTTATATCACTTTAATTACAATGCAAAATATTGTTGTTACAATTTTATCACCTAAGGTTGATGTGGAAAACAACCTTGCTAAACTTATTACCACCACCGATACTGATGCTAGTCAAAAACCCACCGCTGCTGATGTTAGCCAAAAACACCCCAAATCTTTTGCAGAAGCTGTTTCCAATGTATGTAATATTCCACTCAGTCAGCTCCCTACCCCTTGTGTCAAGGGAGACAGAATCTCTATAACAATACCAGAAGATGAATATCAACTTGGACTCAATGACTGCAAGCATAATCTTCACGGAAGAATTATTTGGCCTAAGGGCTCCAGCCCTCTCACTGTAGTGGCTTTGAAGCAGAAACTTTCTGAACTTTGGAGCTCTATCTCTAAGTGGGGAGTCACCTCTCTTGGGAAAGGATTTTTTGAATTCACATTCTCTGGCATTGAAGATGTTCGGCGGGTCAGATCTATAAGCTCATGGAACCTTAACCCTGGTGTCCTGAAGTTATTCCCCTGGTCCAAAGATTTTGTTCCGGCGACTTTCAATCAAGCATCAGCTCAAGTCTGGATCCGAATCCATGGACTAGCTCAAGAATATTGGAGACCACGTATTTTATTTACCATCGCAAGCAGTATAGGAACACCGATCTGTATTGATTCTTCTTCAAACAAGCCTTTGTTCGATAGACCGTTTGGGCATTTCGTAAGGGTTTTAGTTGATTTGGACCTTGAAAAAGACCTTGCTTACAAGGTTCTGGTGGAAAGAGTTGGCTTTGCTTTCTTTGTGGAGATAGAATATGAGAAACTACCATCCTTTTGTAGCTTCTGCAAATTCATTGGTCATCGTAAAGAGGAATGCAAAAGGCTCGCAGCTGCAGAACAGAAACATGACAGTAATTTGAGCAAAGGAGAACCCAACAAATCATATCAAGCACCTAAGGAGGCATCAGCCCAACATCCCCATGCGTCCATACCTCCTGCTGCTACTGAGAAGCTGGTGGTGGGCAATATCCCTGCTAAAGTTCCTGTCATTCTACAAAAAGGAATTTCGGTGGAGTCATCTCCTTGTGTCCTCATCCCAGTGGCAGATTTACAGCAACAAGTCTTGAAGAATAAAGAGACAAATGTTACTTTAGTTCATGGAAATCATAGCCCGGAAGATAGCAGCTCCTCTGACGGATCGGAGTTTGTGGAAGAATCCCAATCCCAACTGCATCCTCCTATACCATCAAGCAAGAAGCCTAATTCCAATGAAATTTTTCTCAAGAATTCTTGGAGTAACCTATCGGAAGAAGCTGAAGATGTTGAGTCAGATAATGATGATGATGATTTTGACACTGAGAAACTCAAACTTCAACTGGTGAAATCCAAACCGCTCAAGAAGAAGATTCGAAAAAAAGCGACATCAAAAAATTCTCTCACCACCAGATCTCATTCTGGTCACTCCAAGCCTTTAACATGAAGTGCATTTTTTGGAATGCACGGGGTCTCGCCAATGCCCCCACTAGATTGGTCCTTAAGAATTTTCTGATTAATCACAAACCCGATTTTTGTTTTCTTGCTGAACCTTGGATGGATTTGAAAAATCTCCCCACAAATTTTCTCCACTCTCTTAATCTTCATTGCTTTGCTACTAATTGTCGTCCTAACAATCTACCGAATCTCTGGTGTATCTGCCCCCGTAATATTGTTCCTAACATCATCCTCACCACTGACCAACTGGTAGCTTTCAACGTTACCATTGATTCTGTCAACATTTTCATAGCTGCAATATATGCCTCCACCTCTGTTACAAAACGTAGGTTACTTTGGTCTGATCTCACTAATCTGTCTTCGAACCTTGCTGGCCCCTGGTGCTTCTTAGGTGACTTCAATGCAATTTCTGGCGCTCACGAACACCGTGGTCACTCTGCCCCCTCTAGAGCTTCAATCTCAGATTTTCGGAATTGGATTGACAATAACTCTCTTATTGACCTTCCGGTGCGTGGCCCTCTTTTCACCTGGTGCAATGGAAGAGCTGGTTCGCATCTTATTGAAAGGAGATTGGATAGATTTTTATGTAATCAACAGTGGATGGCCGCATGCTATTCCTCTGCTGCCTTCACTCTGCCAAAGATTAGATCGGATCATTTTCCGCTTTGTTTAGAGGTTTCTTTCTCTGAGATTCGATTTAAATCTAGTTTTAGATTCCTTAGTATGTGGAGCCTCCATGATAGCTGCTATAGTCTTATAGCTGACAGTTGGGCTGAAACTGTCATTGGTTGCCCAATGTACATTCTTTCACAAAAGCTCAAAATGTTAAAAGGCAAACTCATTTCATGGAACAAAGATGTCTTTGGGAATATTCACACACTTGTTAAAAACACTACATCTAATCTTGAGGCTATTCAACAACAAATCCATCTTCTTGGCATGACGGATAACTTAAAAGCTCTGGAAATTAAAGCTCAATCTGATCTGGAGAATGCTTTAGCCAAGGAAGAGGTTTTTTGGCTTGAGAAATCTAGAATCCGTTGGCACAAACAAGGAGACCGAAACACAGCCTTTTTCCATAGAATCTCTAAAATCAAGCAAAGCAGGCAAAAAATTTCTTATCTCAGAGTTGACGGCAACACCATTTCCGATCCCGATGACATGGCTGCCCACGCGGTAAATTATTTTACTAACATTTTTGGTTTTGCAGGTACTGTTCAGCAGACGAACATTACTGACATCATCCCTCTTTTGGTTACGGATAACATGAACAACATTCTCACGGCAATTCCGACGATTGAAGAGATTACAGCGGCAGTGTTTGGTCTTAAGCAGGATAGCGCGCCTGGTCCAGATGGTTATGGTGGAGTTTTTTATCAGAAATTCTGGTCCATTATTAAGCAGGATGTCATCAATGCCGTGTGGCAGTTCTTCAAAGATGGCTGGATCCCTCGGAATTATAACGCAAATTTGCTCATTCTCATTCCCAAAGTCAAAGAGGCAGATACTATGGATAACTTCAGGCCGATCGCCTTGGCGAATTTCAAGTATAAAATTATCTCCAAAATTCTTGCTGATCGTCTTGCTTGTATAATGTCGTTTCTTGTTTCGAAGGAGCAAAAGGGTTTCATTCGGGGTCGGAATATCAAAGATTGTTTATGTCTTGCCTCAGAGGCGATAAATTTGCTTGATAAGAAGACGGTGGGGGGAAACATCGCTTTGAAAGTCGACATTTCTAAAGCCTTCGATACATTGGATTGGAGTTTCCTCATCTCGGTGCTTAGGAAATTTGGTTTTAATAATCTTTTCTGTCATTGGATCTCTACTATTCTGAATTCTGCCTATATCTCTATTGCTTTTAACGGGGCTGCCCATGGTTATTTCAATTGTAAACGGGGAGTTCGCCAAGGTGATCCGCTTTCACCGATGCTTTTTTGCCTTGCTGAAGATGTTTTAAGCAGACACATTTCTGCCCTTGTCAGCTCGGGTTCCCTTGCTCCTATGCGCATCAATCGTAACATCGCCGTTCCTTCCCACATTCTTTACGCAGACGATATCCTTATTTTCTGCAAAGGCCTCCATTCCAACATTGCCATTCTAAAGGATCTGTTCATTAATTATGCTGTTTCTTCTGGACAGGTTGTTAATGTTGCAAAGTCCATGGTTTATTGCGGCGCTATGTCGGATCGTAAGGCTAACAGAATTTCTTCTGCCACTGGATTTTCTTTAGCTTCTCTTCCGTTCACTTATCTCGGAGTCCCGTTATTCAAAGGTTGTGTCAAAAGAGTCTACCTTCGTGGAATTGCAGACAAGATGATTTCCAAACTGGCTGCCTGGAAGGGTGCTTCTCTTTCTTTTGCTGGCAGGGTTATCCTGGTCTCTTCCATTATCCACAGCATGATTTATCATTCCATTTCTATATATTCCTGGCCTATCTCTCTGCTGAAAGAAATCGAGACTTGCACCCGTAATTTTATATGGAGCGGTAACGTTAATAATAGAAAGCTTGTCACAGTTGCTTGGAAGAAAGTCTGCAGTCCAAAATCGGTTGGTGGTTTAGGAACTCGGTCGCTGATTACTCTAAACTCTGCATCGAATTTGAAACTTTGTTGGGATGCTTAGGCTAGTGAGGAAGATTGGGCTATTATTGTTCGGGCTAGAACTTTTAGATCTTTCGGTCACATCCGTCACCATATTTCTCCTCCATTTGGAGCGGCATCCGTCCTGAATTTGGCTGTCTGGTTGATAATATTTCTTGGATCATTGGTAATGACAAGACGATTCGGTTTTGGATTGACGAGTGGTGCGGTTGTCCGTTAATTAATTCTACTAATTTGCAAGCGCTTCAGGATCGTGAGATTGATTCTAACTTGTGTCTGGCTGATTTGTTTGTGGATGGGTCCTGGTGTTTCCCTCCCTCTTGGTTCGTGTGGTTCCCGTTCCTTCTTCATGCCATTCCTTCTTCTGTTTCCTTTTCTCAAACACAAGACTGCAGATGCTGGAAGCATTCTGCAAATGGCTGCCTCTCCTTAAAAGAAGCCTACTCTTTTAAATCTTCCATTGGTTCTAAGCTATCTTGGACAAATTATATCTGGAATGATGATATTGCTCCCTCAAAGGCTTTCCTCATATGGAGAATCTACCATAACAAAATCCCAACCGATGTGGCGCTTCAACGGCGCGGGTGCAGTATTTGTTCTCGTTGTAGTATCTGCGGATTGGCCGAGGAATCGATGGATCATTTATTCTTCTCTTGTCGGTTTGCTAGTAAACTTTGGAATTGGCTTTGTTCACACCTTAACTCTACTCTCTTGGTTAATTCTTTGGACACGGCGTGGGAACTTCGAAAGAAAGGAGACTCACATCAATGTAAGATTGTGATCACCGCTGCCATAGTTTTGGTTTTTGATTCTATTTGGCATACTAGAAACTGTGTGAGATATGATAATAAATCCTTCAACTTGCACTCCATCATTTCTTCTTTAATGGCCAAGGTTCGTATCATCGGAAACAACTCTTCTCGTCTCGCTTCTTCTTCCATGTCGGATTTTATGCTTCTCAAATCTTTCAAGATTGATATTAACTATCCAAAAGCTCCGCGCATTTTGGAGGTTCTTTGGCAGCCCCCCCTTCTTGGTTGGGTTAAAGGTAACTGTGACGGTTCTCTTTTGGATGATAGTAGCGGTTCCGGTGGTATCTTTCGTAATCATCTTGGTAATTTTTTGTTAGCTTTTGCTGAGCCTTGTTTGAGGCTTTGCTCCTTACATGCCGAATTTGCTGCGGTGTTCAGAGCAATTGAGATTGCTGCAGATAATGCATGGTCAAAGCTTTGGATTGAATCTGACTCTCTTCTCGTTGTCCAAGCTTTTTCAAAGGAGACTCTGATTCCTTGGCATCTCAGGACTAGATGGTTGCACTGTAAATCTATTATTGCTCACATGGATTTTATCATCACTCATATTTTTAGAGAAGGCAATTCATGTGCCGACTTTTTTGCTAACGTAGGTCGTAGTGTCACTTCTCTAACTCTTTTTGATGCCATCCCTATAGCTATTAGATGTGATTTTGTAAAAAATAGATTAGGGATGAGTTTTTACAGGTTTCGTTATTGCTGAGAGGGTCTTGGTATAGTCCCCCCTCTCCTTTTTGTATCTCTTCTTTTTCTTTAATTCCATTTGCCTTACTCAAAAAAAAAAAAAATTTATTTAATAAGAAAATATAAAAGTTAAAAGTAAAACAATATGAAAGTGTATTAAATTAAATTAAATGGTATATTAAACATGTATTTATAATTAAATATAATTAAAATCAATTATACAACATATTAGAGCGAGAGAGATAAATCAGTTATTTTATCTAATTGTGCATATCAATACACTTTCAATAAAGTATATATAAATAATGTTAATATAAGAGAGAGAGAAAAATGAAAAACATATTAAAATCAAAATAAATGTTAACATAAACAAATGCTACAAAAATAATACTAATGTTTAAAAAATTGTTTTTTTATACTACTTAGATAATTATAAAACATAAAAGATAGTTTTAATATTATTTATATCACTTTAATTACAAAATATTGTTGTTACACTTTTATTTAGTAAGAAAATATAAAAATAATAGTAAAATAATATGAAAGTGTATTTAATTTAAATTAAATGGTATATTAAACATGTATTAAAATTAAATATAATTAAAATCAATTGTACAACATATTAGAGAAAGAAAAATCATTTATTTTATTTAATTATGCATATCAATATACATTCAATAAAATAAAATAAATAATGTTAACATAATAGAGAGAGAGAGAGAAAAATAAAGACATATTAAAATCAAAATAAATGTTAACATAAACGAATGCTACAAAAATAATACTAATGTTTTAAAAAATTGTTTTTTATGATACTATTTAGATCACTTTTAAACATAAAAGATAGTTTGAATACTATTTATATCACTTTAATTACAAAATATCGTTGTTACACTTTTATTTAGTAAGAAAATATAAAAATTAATAGTAAAATAATATGAAAGTGTATTTAATTTAAATTAAATGGTATATTAAACATGTATTTATAATTAAATATAATTAAAATCAATTATACAACATATTAGAGAAAAAATCAGTTATTTTATATATTTATGCATATCAATACACATTCAATAAAATAAATGTAAATAATGTTAGCATAATAGAGAGAGACAAATAAAAAACATATTAAAATCAAAATAAATGTTAACATAAACAAATGCTACAAAAATAATACTAATGTTTAAAAAAAATTGTTTTTTATGATACTATTAGTATTTAGATAATTTTAAAACATAAAAGATAGTTTTAATTTTAATACTATTTATATCAGTTTAATTGCTGTTAAACTTTTATTTAGCAAGAAAATATAAAATTAATAGTAAAATAATATGAAGGTGTATTTAATTTAAATTAAATGGTGTATTAAACATGTATTTAATTTGTAATAATACCACATTTAATTTGATTTTAAATAAAAATATAATTAAAATATATAGAGTGAAGACCCATTTTAGTCCCTCACAAAAATCACACAACCCAAATTAGTCCCTCACAAAAAAAACAGGACTCGATTTAATCCCTTACAAAATTTAACCGGACCATATTAGTCCTTATGTTAATATCTTTACCAAATCGGTTTTTTTCATACTTTTAAACCGTGACTGGACTGCCACGTTGACTTTTATTTTTTATTTTTCATTTTTTAAAATACTAAATTAATTTTTAATTATAATTTCATTTTTAAACAATTCTGAATTAATAATATAAAAAAAGCTAAAAAAATATTTTATATGGAATTGAACCTATGACCTTTAATCAATATCTTAAGTCTTTACCACTAGTCCAATGTATATTCATGACAAATAATTCTTATAATTTTTAGAAATATTAAATAATGTAGAATTTAAAACAAAACAAAAAAGTTAAAATTTGCACCATTCAAATCCATAATAGTCACTTTACAACTATACAAGTCAATTTATATTGTTAATATTATTAATAATGAATACTTAAGTTAATAATTCAGAATAATTATTTACTTATTTCAAATAAAAAAAAATAAATATTTACTAATTTCAAATAATACAAAAATTTAAAAATAAAGCTAATAAAATATAAATCCTAAATAAATTTAATCAAATAAAAATAAATTAATTAACATTTAATTGAATTACTATTAAACTAATTGATTACTATTTAGTTTGCATCAACTAAATAATTTTAAAAATAATTGATTATTTAATTTAAATTTATTAAATATTTTAATAATTAGTTAAATTACTATTAAACTAATTAATTATTATTTAATATGAATTAATTTGAAATAAATAAATATTTATTTGTGTGTTATTTAATTTCAATTACATATAATTTAATTTATTTCTAATTGATTAAATATATTGAGGTTTTACATTTAATAAATTTTATTTTTAAATTGGTGTATTATTTGAAATTAGTAAATCAAAGATGTTCGAAACCCCATTGATATAAATTTTATAATTTTTGTTTTAAATTCCTAATTATTTAATATTATTAAAAATCTTGGAAATAATTTTTTATGAATGCATATTGGCCTAGTGGTAAAGACTTAAGATATTGTTTAATAGTATTGAGTTCAATTCCTTATAAAAAACAATTTTGTCTTTTTGATATTATTAAATCAGAATTGTTTAAAAATTAATTTAGTATTTTAAAAAATGAAAATAAAAAATAAAAGCCAACGTGGCAGTCCAGTCACAGTTTAAAAGTATGAAAAAAACCGATTTGGTAAAAATATTAACATAAGGACTAATATGGTCCGGTTAAATTTTGTAAGGGATTAAATCGAGTCCTTTTTTTGTGAGGGACTAATTTGGGTTGTGTGATTTTTGTGAGGGACCAAAATGGGTCTTCACTCAAATATATATGTGAAAAATTATATATTCATTTAAAATTAAGATTTTTTTATACCTTATTTGTTTAAATTTTATGTGGGTGAGAGTGAGTATATCATTATTTCATTGTTAATTATCACAACTAATATGTATATATGTTAATAAATATTTTTTATTTTGTTTCTTTTAGCATTGTGAAAATTAAAATATTTTTCAGTCTCTTCCTTTAAAACTGATTCAGTAATATTGAAGAGTGGTTTATGTATAGCTGGATCAATCCCTTGCTTTATTAGCCTCTTCTTCAAACATGAATTCCAAAAGTTTTTTTATCTCATTATCTGTTCTCCCTAGTAATTGTGCTGCAATTTGAGCCCGTCTAATAAGACATTGAAAATTAACCTATAATCATTTTTTAAACATATAAACATGTTTGAACATTTATGTTACCTATTTCCAAGTATTTCATGAAGACTAATAATAAGATTCTCCTCTTGTTGTGAAAACATTCCTCTCTTCAAATCTGGTCTCAAGTAGTTTATCCATCTCAATCTAAAACTTTTTCCACATCTTTGCTGAAGGATAGAAAAACACTTAGAAAGGGGGGGTTTGAATAAGTGTAGTCTAAAAACTTGAATGATAAAAACAATTTGCACAGTTATTTTTATCCTGGTTCGTTGTTAACTAAACTACTCCAGTCCACCCTCACGGAGTGATTTACCTCACCTGAGGATTTAATCCACTAATTGCAACAGATTACAATGGTTTTCCACTTAGCCCACGACTAAGTCTTCTAGAGTATCCTGATCACAACCTGATCACTCCAGGAACAAATGCTTAGACACAAGCTAAGACTTTCTTAGAGTATCCTGACCACCACGTGATCACTCTAATTACAACTGCTTAGACACAAGCTAAGACTTCCTAGAGTATCCTGATCAACACTTGATCATTCTAGTTACTTACAAATTAATGTAATCAAATAAGAGTTTTACAATGCTTCTGAAAAGCTATAATCACAACAGTGATATTTGTCTTAAAGTTTAAGCTTAATCTCACTAATATATTACAACAGCAATGTAGTGAGCTTTGATGAAGATGAAGTTTCTGAGCTTTGAGTTGAACAGCGTTTCAGCAAGTTTTTCAGAATAAGTTCGTTCAGAATTCGTAACCTTGCTTCTCATCAGAACTTCATATTTATAGGCACTTGAGAAGATGACCGTTGGGAGCATTTAATGCTTTGCGTATTCCGTACAGCATTGCATTTAATGTTTCACTCTTTTGTCAACTACCTCGAGCCTTGTTTATGCTGTGTCTACTGACGTTGCCTTTAATAGCTTCTAACGTTCCTTTTGTCAGTCAGCGTAGCCTGCCATCTGTACTTGCTTCTGATCTGATGCTTGTGTATACAACGTTTGAATATCATCAGAGTCAAACAGCTTGGTGCATAGCATCTTCTTGTCTTCTGACCTTGAAGTGCTTCTGAGCATGATACCATGAGAACTTCAGTGCTTCTGCTTCTGATCTCAAGTTCTTCTGATGCTTCCATAGACCCATGTTCTGATTCTGCTTTGACCATCTTCTGATGTCTTGCCAGACCATGTTCTGATGTTGCATGCTGAACCTTCTGAGCGCTGATTTGTGCATACTCTTTATATATTTCCTGAAAGGGAAATTGCAATGTATTAGAGTACCACATTATCTCACACAAAATTCATATCCTTGTTATCATCAAAACTAAGAATATTGATCAGAACAAATCTTGTTCTAACATTTGCAACCCTGCAAGTTATTAATATATCTATATATGTTATCACATATATAACTTGATGTGCAAGTATATATATATATATATATATATATATATATATATATGTGTGTGGGCGACTCAAGTGAGAACACTTGGTTATTATAATAAATGAGAACAATGAATCACGACCATTAAATTTTGATTTTGTTGATTTTAATGGACTGGATTGGTTTCTCTTTCTATGATCCTTAGTATTTATTTTAAATCAACATAGAAATAGAAACCAATCCAGTTCATTAAAATCAACAAAATCAAAATTTAATGGTCGTGATTCATTGTTCTCATTTCTCATAATAACAACTGTTCTCACTTGAGTCGTCCCCTATATATATATATATATATATATATATATATATATATATATATATATATATATATATATATATATATATATATGTATATATATGTATATTATAATATTATACCAGCAAGTTTGGACACTGAACTCCAACAACCAACACCAAAGATGGTTATGTAGTGTAGCAGTCTTGGTGATAAGAAATGTTAACTACACAAGTGTCTTCATATTCTGCCGGTGACGTGCACACTTTCGTCAATGACTGCAAATACAAAGGAGTTAACATGAATATCCATTAGCCTAACTTAAAAATAATATAAGAAAACTATAGTTACAGTTGAAGAACTATACTGTAATAGCCTCACACCATGTTCAACCACTGCACTCATTGGTAGGGATCTCTAATGATCAAGTGAATAACAAATACAGGATAGTAAAGCTGCAACACAACTATATATATATATATATATATATATATATATATATATATATATATATGCGATATAATCCATAGCACAATATTAATACTTCAATAGCAGTACTTGGATACAAATAAATATCATATTTAAACCTAAGACAATTTGCTTTATAACCAATTTGCTGGAGACTCTGCAAATGATGAAACATAAATACACACTAAGCCAGATATCAACCATAGCAGCAATAGATGCCAAATATCAACAGTTGAAAGAAATATCTATCATGAATAATCAAAGAAGAAAACAACTGGATACGAAAACTGTGAAATAAAACAAAAAATTCTGCAAAACCGTCATGTTATTAACATCATTTTTGCTAAACTGTTCGGCATTACATATCCTCTGAAAGAGCTCACCTCAAGCTGCATACTCCATCACTATTTCTAAATGAGTAGGAATTAAAACCACCTGAACAATCATAACCCCATTGAATTAACAGTTAACCACTCATATTTAATCAACAAAATACGCAATACAAACTGATTCAATCCAATAGATAAACCAAAAAATAAAGTCCTTGTGTCGTTAAAGATTTACATATATTCGGGTGTCGATGAGACCCGTGGTTGATAATCTCTCTTGCCACATTCTCATCAATCTGGAATTACAGAAGCAAAAAAAAAAAACTTATAATCTCATATGTTAAAATAATAGTTTTTCAAAGCCATTTAGCATAAATAAAAACAGCACAATAAAATTCTAATCATATTTAAAAGATAAATTTTCCAATTGAAATTTTGCAACCCTCTTCAATTTCTGAAATCAAAGTTCCAAACTTATAGCACCAAGTCACCGTAGAAATAAGAAATGGATAATTTGAAAAAAATAATACAGGAAAATGAATGAGGGATTGAAGGAAGGGGAAGAACATGAGATCTTGAATAGGTGGCATTTCATGAACTCAAATATTCATTTACGGCAAGTCAGATCTAAATCACAAAACAAAACACCAGCAATGATAAATATTGCGAAGAAGAACATAAAACACATAACAAACGTTATCAATGATAAACCAACAAACCATAGGTAAACACAAAAAATCGAACAAATTGATACAACAAATTATTAAAAATTAACCCGTTTTTTATGCTGCCGAAAGTTGAAGGTACTTATATAAAAGCATGGATTAGGGAGAGAAAATGTTGGGCTCAGTTACAAGAAAGAGGGAGAAAAGGATAAGCATGATAAAATGATGTTACAAGCAAAAAGTTTGAGTGTGGAAGTTTTAAGGTTAGGGTTTGTTCATAGAAGTAGAGATGGAGAGATGAAGAAAGTGAAGAGAGAGATGAAACCGCAAATATGGACCGTGTGAAGAAACAGAAGAGATAAATGAATAAAAGAGTGGAACTGAAAAAATCTTTCGTCTGAGAATCAAAAGCACAAGGTGGAAGAATAAGAAAGCTGAAGGTTGAGTTGAAGAATGAGGAATGTGAAGAGAGGGTGGATTCAGATGAGAGAGAAGAGAGGTTGCGTGTGTTTGGAACGACAGACTTTCTACATCTAAAAAGTGAGGTCTTGGGGAAGGAAGGCACTGTTCACTCAAAAAATATTTGAAAATTGAAAAATGGTACTTTTCAGTCACCATTTTGTTGTAATTGAACTACCAACATCGAATGTGATTTAAATTTGTACACAAATAAAGTAACTATCATTGAGTTCAGACTAAAAGTACAAATTGGTAACAAAAAATAAATTTTGGACAAAAAATGCCCCTCAAATGATGAGGTGGAGGGCAAAGACAAAAGGTTAAATTAGTGTTTTCCTGAACCATAAATTTTCTTATATTATAGATGAGTTAACATGAATTGATGTTATGTCTGATTTTGGAACAAATGTTTTTAGAGATACTTTTACTTTTTTCTTTTCTTTTCTTTTTATAATAGGGAGTCATTTTTAAGCATGATTTTATGAAAAGGGGGATGTTTTTTTCATCCTTAGGGGTGTGTCCCAGACCATTGGAAACATGAATTGTCTTTGATGCGTTTTGAGACGCATATTTGAATGTATCAAAAATCAAACAAAAATCAAACAAATCTTTGTCTTTTCCATAACCACCATATTGTGGAAAAAAATATGATCCAGAGATGCATTTTCGTATGTTATTTGAGTGTATTCGGAGTTGCATATCCGAAATATCCTCTGTACTCAATTGTTTTGTTTTTATTCACTAAATTTGATATTTCGAAGCACATATATTTTAAATCATTTTTAGGTCATAAATTAGAAGAAAAACACATATTAATTGATCCAGACATGGTACACAATTATGAAAAAGATACAATTATCAAAATGTACCGACCATATATAAGTTCTTTCGAAAATATAAAATAATATAACCAAACAAAAGCCTAATGGGTATGTCTAACCCTATGCCTTCTCCACCTGTACTGCAAGACATTTCGTGCATCGACCATCATGGCTTCGACGAAGGTCAATTGGGGACTGCCATTCTCAAAAAGTCCCACCTCTACGTCTGATCTCTCCACCTCCCCAATACGCCGACATGTCTTCGGTATGGTAATCCCTAGCATTAAGTACCTCTTGATTAGCTGACCTAGGCGGTCTTTCAAAAGTTTCTGGTGTCATGATAGAGTGTGACTCCCTATAGAACCTTGCGATACTCCTCTAGTACCAAGTGACTCTTTAAATCCTCTAGTATTGCATCAAAATCTCTGTAGTTAATGGTCGAAAAAGCGGACTCTATCGGGGGTCTCCGAATAACCTGCAAATAACTAAACTGACGCATCACTTGCTCTGGGAGATAAAGGTACATAAGAGATTACCCATATGTTATCGATCCGAAGTATAAGGAAATGACGTCCAACAAACACGTCTCGCAGTGACCCCCGTTTGGGCAGAAGAAAATGTCATTAGGTACATGACGATCAAGCTACACTCTGAATGTCTCGATCACATTATCCCCATGTACTAGATAAAGACGAAAGAAATTATCCAAGCTCAATGTAGGAATGCACAACTTCCCACCTGGTGATGCGAGAGAAGGGAGATGATCCATCCGTTCAATCTGGACTCGTATCTAGTACTAGGTCGATGGCAAATTGCACCTTGTGCTATGGCGGTAAATCATCATATCATCTGAAAACACTTATAGAAAATCACACCCAACTGGCAGCTCCATCAACATATCTTTAATGTCGATTTCCAAAGCAGCAAATATTTGCGTCTCATCCTTAAAGAGTTCTATACTTGATTAGAAGATATAAACGTCAAATTTTCACCTTTGTCGAACTTAGATTCATGCTCTGGAGGAAAGTCACATATATCTTCAAGAAAAATACTAGGAATTACACACCATTGACATATCACTAGCGTTCACATTGCTCTATACTCTTTGAGAAGAAAACTTCAACAATACCAGATCGTTCTCCCTCAAATACATCCCAACTTGATTGGCAGACAAGAATCTCGAATCCTCATTTTCTGTTGGTTCAGCGAAACAACAACGCTTCGACATCACTTGAACTCTTGCAATCATTGGCATGCTGAAACAACACTCCACACCTGAAACATCTTTGAGAAGCTGAAGCTTCTCCCTCACCCGTTTCAAGCTCGCTTCTGCTGGCAAGCAATTATAAAAACAAACAAACACCGATAGTGTTTTACACACATGTTACGTACAAAGGAATAAACAACATAGACAACCCTACCGAACAAAACGAGATGCTCTGATACCATTATGTAACATCTCAAACCCTGAAACTTGTATATTAATCATTACACGACAATTTAAGGTGTCACCAACGATAATCTTTAACAATACAAACATTTAACAAACACGCGTCGGAAAATATTAACGTCATGCAACACTTGTCATTGCATGCTCACCTTCACTTAGGATATCATTGTGTCAGTATCGATCTTATTTCAATTAATAAAAAATTGCAACTTCTACCTTTAGTCTCAAACTTCAAAATATAATAATTTTTTTTCAAAATAAAGAGTTATCATATTCATCTCTTAACAACTTCAACATAAACTAAATAAAACAATTAAACAAAACATAATAAGCAAACAAACATTCCCAACCCCGATGCTACAAGATAAGAGCAATACTTCTAAATAACGATAAAACTAAAAGAAATAACTTCAGGGGCTAACATCCACTTACAACAACACTCTATTCCTGAGTATCTGCAAGATGTCCATGGTGGGCAACATCAAAGCAAAGGGGTGAGAAATAACATTCAATATAAATAGTATAAAGAAATATATAACAAGAAAACATTTTGTAAACAGTTTGTAGGAACAAGATTTGGTTCTGTATTTGGTCTTTATCTTTGATGACAACAATACATTATTTCTTAGAGAAAAATTTTGTACCCTAATGATTTTCGTCTAGTGTGTAGCTTTTACTTACAGGTTTTGACTCGGATAGTACGACGCGTAACATTATCAATTTTTGGAATCAACACACTTTTACCATGAAAAGTTACAACGTGTGCTTTACAAAGACAAGTCAAGTTCTGTAACGCTCTTTGACTATGCTTATGATAAAATGCTCATTAAATAGCTTCTGACTATGATTATGATAAGGGAGCTTCTAAAGATTCTCAAGCTCTTACATTTTTGCATAAGTTATAAAGACCAAGTTCAGAAGATAAGGTTCTCAAAAACAAGTTGTGAAGATTCGGAAGACAAGGTTGTGAAGACCGAGAATTGATGATTGATCCCTTCAACAGAGTAAAATTTAGAGACCTTGGAGTTTTCAAGCTCCTTGTCATGGTCACTTCTTGTCTTTTCAATTTCACTCCCATTCTCCTTCTAAATACAAAGGAATAGTTTCTTTGAACGCATCACACATATCAACTTTTTCTCTAATAAAGTTAACCCATGGATATCTTGAAAAATCATCCATACATAAAAACACATATCTCTTCCCACCAAGAATTTCCACTTACATAAACCATATAAGGTGAATATGAAGTAACTAAATAGGTTTTGAGGTGGCAAGATGTTGGAGCTTCTTGTGGTACATGTTGGTCTTTTTACCTATTTGGCACTCTCCACGGAATTTGCCTTCTTAAATCTTCAGATTTGGCAAACCTTTGACGACTTCACCAAATATAGCCTTCTTCATGCCATTGAGATTGAGGTGAGCAAGTTTTTGGTGCCATGCTTGTTCTCATCAACTTTGGATAACATGCTGGATGCATGCTTAGATATCCACATATAATATTTGTGGTTGGATCTTAACCTCTTCATGAGAACTTCTTGATCCTTGCTGGTGACAATATATTCAAATTTGTTGAAGTTTACATTCAATCCTTGATCATATAATTTAGTTATTTTGATCAAGTTAGCAGTTAAACCTTCTACCACAAGACATCATTAAGACAAGGAAGATTAGGGCTAGCCATTTTGCATATGCTCTTTATTCTTCCCTTTGCTCTAGCACCAAATGTGACATAACTATTAACGTAAGATTTCAACTCCTCGAGATATGTCTTTTCTTCAGTCAAGCGCCTGAAACACCCATTATCAAAGTACCAATCTCCCATTAAGGAAACTCTAAGAGAAGTATGTGTTGTGAAACTATTAGCAGCTACTTTGGATTTTTACTCTTTCTTTGCATGAACCTTCTTGCCATCTTATCTCTTCGGTATTAGTTGACTATAGGAATAAGGATAACCATACAATTTTTAACAATAATGCCTAATATGACCATATTTACCACAACGATGACATCTCCATGACAGGTTTTTGTGACTTCTGAGAAGTGGGCCCACATGTTAAAAACGATTCTGGATCATGAGGTCCACCATCAAAAACTCAATCTTTTTCTTAGGAGGAATAAACTTCTAAGGAGGGGCTTTGAATCCTTTCAAATCCTATTCCTTTATGACATATGACCATCTTTCCAACATCAAAATTTTCGTATAGCATATTTGAACCATTGTTCAACATAGGCACATATTTAGTCATTTTATCAAACTTGGACTTTAGTAGACTCACTTCTTCTAGACTAGTTATGGTTGAAACTAGTATCTATTTTTCATGAAGGAAAGCGTTGAAGGGTTTCTTCTGTTTCTCTCCAACACTGCAAGCATACTCCTACTTGGTGTATAAGAGCCTGTATGTTGTAGACATCTCTCCATCAATCATGTCTTCATTACTATACACACTTTTAGATTCAATTTTTCTAGTGAATGCTATTACTAAATTACCAGTTTCACTTTCACAATCAAACTCATACCAAGTAACAGACAATCCCTTTTTATGCTTCTTGAGAAAAGTAGGGAATTCAGTTTTGATATGTCCTATGCCTTTGTCTTCTTATTCGCCCTTGTTTTGGGGACTAATGTTGGACCTGATGTCTTGAACATCTGTCCTCCATTTTCTGTCCAGCTTCTTCAAAGCATTGTTGAACTTTCTGCCAATAAGAGCTATAGCATTTGAAAATTTTTCTTCTGTATTCTTTTCATTTTGATCTTCATCTTTTTCAATGTTGGATACAAAAGCATTAATTTTCCTCTTCTTTTATAATCTACAATTTATAGAAACTTCAAAGGTTTTCATCAACCTTTAAATTACTTAAGTCTTGAGCTTCTTTAATGGCTGTCACCTTCAATTAAAACTTCAGAGGAAAATATATGAGAATCTTTCATTCTAAGCAGATTTTCCTATGACATCTGTTCTCCCAAGGAAAAATAATTGTTGGCTATATCATGCAATCTAATGTTGAAATCATATATGGATTCATCGTACATCATTCTCAGATTTTCAAACTTGGTTGTGAGGATCTGCAGCCTTGACATCCTATTCTTGGACGTGCCTTCCACTACAAGAAAGACACGTTTTAGCTGTAATTTTTTAGCGCCGGCCCCGACTCCGACGCTATTAGCGTTGCAATAACGTCTCACGTTACCGGCGCTATCTAAGAAAAAACACTTGCTTAATATTTTTGCAGGATTTTTACTTTAGTGTCGGCTAAAGCCGACGCTACTGTTGGTGCGAAATAATTTCATTTCCCCCCACCAAATTTCGTTTGCCTCCTTCTCATTTATTATTTTGAATAATTTTATTTATTTATTTTAGCAACGGCTAAAGCCGACGCTACTGTTGATGCGAAAATAATTTCATTTCCCCCCAAATTTTGTTTGCCTCCTGCTCATTTATTATTTTGAATTTCCCAAGCTTTGTGAGCTTTGGTACACGTGTTGATCAGTTTGAACATGTTCTTGTCCACACCATTGAATATAGCATTTAAGGCTTTGTCGTTTGCAAGAGCTTCATTATCGTCATCTTTAGAACAATCAACTTCAGGCTTTAAGCTTGTTGAACCATATTGAGAAGTGATCACATGATGTTGCCGACTTTTAACCACAACCTTCCAAGTTTTGATGTATATGGATTTGAGAAAGGCAACCATATTGGCTTTCCAATATTCATATTTAGTGCCATCCAAAACAGTTGGCCTGTTGACTGAACCTCCATTCTTAGTGCTGTCCATTTTAATAAAAAATATCTTCCGTGGAGCACACCCTATCGAAACAAGGTGCCTGCTCTGATGCCAATTAAAATTCTATTCTTAAGGGGAAAAATGCTGGACACGATAATGAAACAACTGGTCCAACTTTTTAAACTAGTATGACAATATAATAATAAAAATAATAACACAATACATAATACAATAAAATAATACAAGAGATTGATGAAGGACACCTACGCCTGGAGGACATTGTACCCAATAAAGAAAATTCATTACTTTGAATTAGTACAACTAGTCTTATAGGAACAACATTCTCATGATGTTCAATGCCTCTTCCTAATCCTAGTGACATTCTATTTAGGAATCCCCCCTAAATACGAGAACCCCTCTCACTTTCTTTCAATCACTAACCCCTAGTGATCAACTTAACCATTAACACAATGATTGTTGAAGTTACAACTCAACTAAGACAAACTAACAATTATTTAAAGTTACTGAAACATAGCGGTGTACAGTAGATTCAACACTAATCTTTATGATGACATTAGCGTGGAATACAAGAAACAAAAGACTCATAATATCTAGACACTAAGAACTTAGGCTAGCGCAAAAAAATCACACCTAAATATGAGAATTGAGTCTCCTTATTTAGCAATGTCTTCTTGATTTTTTTCTCCTTGGATATCTGAATTAAATTCATCTAGAATAATAGCTGACTCTGTTGGATTTGAAATGCTCCATAAAATTCTCCAACAAAAGATACTATTTGTTATATTTCAAGTTCAAATTTAAATCTGATTCGATCTTCACAACTGTCAAAAAACCACACAAACATTGCTAACCAATCTACAACAAATCTGATTAAATATCTCAATCAAAAATTTCACACCAAACAACATCCATCATGGTTTGCTGACTAGGGTCAGATGTTGCACTACACACATGTTGAAAAATCGTGTTCAACATATTGCACATGAACATCCAAATTAACTCTCTTTATATATTCTCTTTGCAAAGTGAATCTTGGATAGAATAATTCCGAACCAATACTGCAATAACATTTGTCTATTGTCAGAGGTTAGATATTGCAACACCCATATTCGAACATCGTGTTCCACATGATTCCTTCTACACCGGAACCAACTTTAACATTTTTCATGTTGTTTTATATAATACAGTCAATTCAAAAAGAAAACAAATCTATTATTGGTACAAAATATTCTTTGAAATGATATTCTCATAATTAGTCTTAATAATAAAATTTGAAATTAAAATAAATTTCAGGTTGTATACAAAAAGAGTTGTATTTGATTTTTTTCTCTCTTTCTTTTCTTTTGCAGGTTCTATACTTTTTGCTTGCTTTGATGTTATTATTAGTTGTTTAGGGTTATAAGATAGGTACTTCATGTGCTATTTAATATCAATGTCTTTGTAGTTTGATGGACAAATTTCTACCCTTCTTATATTTACAATTTACAAGTAAGAAAATGATATGAAAATGGACTTGGTTGTTTAGATTTTATCAAATTATAATATACTGACATGATCTCAATCATTTGGTTTGTAGTAGTTTTGGGGTACATCATCTCTAAATTTGTGAATTCTAAAGATTAATTTTTATACTCGAGACACTCTATGCTTTGAATAGTTTCTTTACACCCATTTCAACTTAGTTTTTAAAAGGGAAAAAAAAAATCCTCTACAATTTTATTTTTCATTTTTTATGACATATGTAGTATTTTATTTTTATTTTTTATGAATCTTCCTTCTGACTTAACTAATTAGATTAAATTTGTCAAACAATAAAAAGAAAGTTAATTAAAAGAATAGGCAAGTGTATGCATACTTTATTTTGAAGTATTTGGAATGCACATCTAAGAACATGTCATTACTAGAATATTGCATGAGTTATTATTCATGTTGGAACATTATGTACATATTCCAATATAGGGAGATGAATTGAAAAAATTCATTAAGTCAAGTCCCACATTGTATGTTAGTTGGAAAAATTCCTTAGTCCCACATCGCTTAGATTAGAAATCTTGGCTAGTTTACTTCATTATATAAGAAAGTCATTTGTTTCATTCCAAAACACACCAAAAACTTATTTTTGAGTTTTTCCTTCCTCACTCTCATAACTCCACGTCTTTCGATTTGTCGAAGTGCCAACTTCTCCCCCTTCCTTTCTACTCGTTGAATTTTCCAAGTATTTTCTTGAATTCTCCTTAGAGAATAATGTTAATTTCTCCTTGTTTGAGTTGAGAAATTATCAAGTATAATTTTTATTGGATTCTCTTTAGAGAATTATTGAAATTTCTCTTGGTTTGAGAAATTACTACGACTGGTCGTTATACCAGATACTAAGATGGTATTGATACCATATTTGAATGGTCCTAGTACCATATGAAGGTGTATTTCTAGACCGATTATCTACCGTGCAAGTAGTAATCATATAGTATAGAACTGAGCTGTTTTATCCTGGAGCTGCTTTGCATAATTTTGGCAGTACCGCGAAACGTCTTAAAGAAAGCGTACCGATCCGCGACTCGACCCGGTAATTTCTTTGGTGGCAAAATTTTTAAAATCGTGATCCAACAATTTTAAGACGTTTCGAATTGCCATGGCTACTGAAGAAATTATTGGTACTTATGCAGATGCTTTCTTTGACAAAACCATCCATGTTTGAGAGATGTCACTTCAAATGTTGGCAAGAAATGATGATTTTCTTCTTAATGTTGAAAAATATAGCTAACATTTTGACCGAGGATATTTTGTTGCTCCTTTTGGATCAACTGAACAAACTAACGGTAAGAAATCTGAGGATCAAAAGGAACACGTAATAGTGTTGAAGCTGAATCTGCTGCACAGATTAAAGCGAACAATTTACATTTTAGGAAAGAAATCACCTTATAGAAAGAATGATAGAAAGAATGATTATAACATTCTGAATGGAATCACAAATGATCTGTATGACTATTACAGTAACTGTGATACTTCAAAATATGTTTAAGAGGCTCTGAAAAACAAGTATAACATTGAAGAAGCTGGAGAACAGAAGAATGATTTTAGCAGCTACGTGAAGTATCAGATGGTAGTTAAAAGGTCCATAGAAACTCAAAATCACGAACTTCAAAAGATTGCTCATAAGATCATCACTGAAGGTATGTATTTATAAGCAATTCGAATTTCTTTTATTATTGATAAACTGCCCCTGGTTTGAAAGTTTTTAAGAATTATGTTTTGTTACAAAATAAAATAATTTTTTTTTGAGAGACTGATTATTCTCATTAAAGAAGAATATCAAAGACATGATTAAATAGAAAAGTCTTTGTTGTTTTAAACAACAAAAAGAAATTCGGCGTGGTTCTGAAGCCATATGGAAAATCATTAAATAATTAGAACCATAATAATGTGAACCGAATTAAGAATAGGAACCCTTCTATGGCCCTAGTTGCTCCAACTAGACAACAACCACCTCCTCAAAGAAATGACGTTGTTTTTTTTTTGTTTCAACTGTGGAAAACTAAGTCATATGGCTAAGAAATGTATCTTGTAATGCTTGAACTTGGTGTAGCCCGTAATGCACGGGTTAACCTGGATAATGGAAAATTTATTCATATGATAATTGAAATCAACATGGTTGACAGATCTGATGGTTGGTGGATAAACACGGGCGTCTCTAGTCGTGTTTGTTATGACCGTGTTATGTTTAAAACATACACGAATACTAAAGATAAGAAAGTGTTGTTGGGAGATATCCACACCACTAATAATGTCGATATTGGAGAACTGGAACAAGGTCCACCTGTGAAAAGACTTCAATCTTGAAGGATGTCATGTATGCTTCCGGGATTATAAAGAATCATGTTTATGTTTTTTCCTTCTTCTAAATAAGGCAAGATTTAGTCAGTTTATTGGGGTGGATTTGTACACCATCATCACAAAGAATGATATTTTTATGAATGAAATTGATAAGTTTAAAAACTTTGTAAAGAAGTTGAAAATGATTTAGTAAGAATTTGTAGTGATAAGTAAACTGTATGATTCTAGTTTATTTAATAATTTTTATAAACATGGAACTGTACATGAAACGAATGCTCCATATTCCCCTGAAATAAATGGTAAACCATGTGAAGTCAAGCTTCTCCAATAGTGTGTTTTGATGAAGACAACTTTAAATCTCTCAAGATCATGTACATATATCAAAGAAGAAGGGAAAAGATGCATGACTTTATTTGATCAAAATTTCAAGGTATATGAAATTCTTTTCATATACAATCTTAGTGCTTAAAATAAATTAATCATGCATATTAAAACTTAGTAAAATATGTTTTCACTCAAAATAAATTAATCATGCATATTAAAACTTAGTAAAATATTTTTTAAGTTTCACTCAAAATAAATTAATCATGCATATTAAAACTTAATAAAATATTCTTTTTAGTTTCACTTTTTGAAAAATATGCTGAAAAATAATTTCTTATTTCGTTAATACATTATTTTATGAGACAATTTATTATTTTAAGTATATATATAAAACAAAGCATGTTAAACCAATATATTGGCATTGTGAAACAATAGATTTGCATGCTTAAATCAATTTACTAGCTTTTTTTAAACAATTGAATGGTTGATACTTCTATTGTTAGAAAGAAAGATTTTTTAAAAAGGGACAATGGATTGGTTGTAAGCCAACGATTGGCTTTTTGAAACAATTAAAATTGTTGCTCACAACGTTTCAAAATTTCTGAAGCAATGTCTCTGTTTGAATAGAATTGTTTTAAAATTATTTTCATAAAAATCTCTTGCTTGCATTTTGGTCAAATTCAACGTATAATTTTTTACAGAATTTATTCTAACCATTGCCATGAATTTTGAATGGTTGTATGCACTCTATAAATTGACTTCAAAATTATTATTTTTAGAAAAAAAAAATAATAAAAAAAAAACAAACCTCTTTCAATCAATTAAATAAAAAACTCTCTGCATATTTTTTTTACCAAATAGAAATTTCATCAAGTGATACTTTTAATTCATATTTTTTCATATCATATTTATAAAGTATCTTGAGCACTTAAGAGAGTATATTGTTCTTGAGTTTCATATTTGAAAGAGAAGAAGTCCTTCATAGGATTTATATACTACAAATTTATTTATTCAAAAATTCTTGTTTGTATCACATCTTATTTTTCCAGGATTGTTGGAATTAAGATTGTGTGAAGTGTATTCCTTGTTTTCAGGATTGTTGGAAACAAGAAGTTGAAAGTGAGGGGATTGTTCTCATTTCAACTTGATAAATCCAAGAGGATTGTTCTTGGTGGTTCGGGTGTTAGAAGATTGTAGGATAAGTCTTGGTATTAGGCTTGTACAAATATCTAACAATAGTGAAATCTCTTTCGTGTTGAAAGGGGACTGGAGTACTCTCGGATTGTGAGGGGAACCAGTATACATCATTATGTTCTTTACTTTTCCGCATTTACCGCTTTCCAAATCATAACCAAAAAAGAAAGTAACACATTTCTAAACTCTTGCACCAAACAAAAAAAATAAGAACAACTTGTTTCTAAAAACCAATAAACTTTCAAAGTCCTAATTCACCCCCCTCTTAGGCGCACTCTTAAACTTACAAACCAGAAAGAAAGAATAGAACTTTTACTGAACTTGTTGTTGCAATTATGATGAATTCTGGTGCTGCACCTTACTAGTGGGGGGGATTTTATTGACTGTTTGTTATGTCCTGAATAGAGTTCCCAAGTCAAAAAGTAATATCTATCCTTATGAGATATTAAAGAAAAGACAACCAAACTTGTCTTATTTGAGAACTTGGGGATGTCTAGCTTATGTCAGAATTCTGGCCAAAACGAGTTAAACTCGCTAATAGAGCATATGAGTGTGTACTCATCGGGTATGCAGCAAACAGTAAGGCATATAGGTTTTATGACCTAAATGAAAAAGTGATCATAGAATCAAATTATGTTGATTTCTATGAAGACAAATTTCCCTTCAAATCGAGAAATAGTGGGGGCACTCAATCGAGTCACATTCCTGTGATAAGAAGCACAGAAAGCAATAACAATGTAGAAACAAAACTTCGACAAAGTAATAGAGTAAGAGTTTCTAAATACTATGGACCTGATTATGCGGCTTATAATGTAGAAGAAGATCCAATAAATCTTCAAGAAGCTTTGTCATCTCTGGATGCAGACTTATGGCAAGAAACTATTAATGATGAGATAGATTCTCTGAAGTCTAACAAGACATGGAACTTAGTAGACTTGCCTCCAGGATGCAAACCAATCGGTTGTAAATGGATTTTGAAAAAGAAACTAAAACCTGATGTAACTATTGATAAATACAAGGCTCGTCTTGTAGCCAAGGGTTTTAGACAAAGAGAAAATGTAGATTTCTTCGACACCTACTCTCCAGTCACTAGAATTACATCCATTAGGGTACTTATCTCAATTGCTGCTATTTATAATTTGATAGTACACCAAATGGATGTAAAAACAACTTTTTTAAACAGTGACTTAGAAGAAGAAATCTATATGGAACAACTGGAAGGTTTTGTGATCCATGGACAAGAAAACAAGGTCTGTAAGTTAGATAAGTCCTTGTATGGATTAAAACAAGCTCCTAAGCAATGGCATGAAAATTTTGATAACTTAATAATATCAAATGGGTACAAAGTGAATGAAAGTGACAAATGCGTTTATTACAAATCTGAGAATCGCATTTGCACTATCATATGTCTATACGTAGACGATCTATTCATATTTGGATCAAACATTCACGCCGTTAACACTACAACGAGGAAGGGCTTTAAAAGCGCTTTTTATAGCCTTTAAAAGCGCTTAAAAGCGCTGTGAAAGGTGGCGCTGGCGTAGCTAACAAAAGCGCTTCTGAAAGCGCTCTGGTAGGCCCCCCCTATAAGAGCGCTTTTCTGGAAAAAGCGCTCTTGTAGGCCCCCCTTTAAGAGCGCTTTTCTGGAAAAAGCGCTCTGGTAGGCCCCCCTTTAAGTGCGCTTTTTCCATAAAAGCGCTGTGATAGGCCCCCTTGTGAGAGTAAAAAATAAAAAAAAAAACGCAACATACTAAAGCGCTTTTGGAAAAGCGCTCTTATAGGGTGGGCTTTAAGAGCGCTTTTTCTGGAAAAAGCGCTCTGATAGCCCCCCTATAAGAGCGCTTTTCCAAAAGCGCTTTAGTATGTTGCTTTTTTTTTATTTTTTTTGCTTTTTTATTAATCTTTGGCAGCGCTTTTACAAAGAAGCGCTTTAGTAGGTGGGCCTTTAAGAGCGCTTTTCAAAAGCGCTTTCGTTGCTAAATGAGGTATTTTAATGTGCAGCCTGTAATTTAATCCTCCCAGTCGACCTGTAATATTTTCGACCTGTAATATGTTTTCAACCTGTAATATTTTCGACCTGTAATTTATTTTTGACGATATTATTTCAGCCATCAGTAAGACAATATATATATACTAATATAATACCATTATAATATCCAAAATTATATATATACATCATTACAACATCAATAATATTATAGTTCAAATCGACACAAATCCTACATGAAAAAGCGCTTAATATAAAATTGACACAAATCTTCTTTGATTTCTTCCAACTTAAGCTTCGGGTACGCAGTAGCACGGAATTCGTCAAGGTACTACAAAACAAAAACATAATATGAATGATATATTTAGTTAAATGTAATAAATTATATGAAATTATCTTAAGTTATAAATTCATACCGTGAGCGGAATCTCTAATTGATTCGCCTGAAGGATTTCTTTCATATACCTCAAAACAAAGTATCCGCAATCGTAACTGTTTCGCTGTTGCGGACACTACATAGAAAAACAAATAAGATTCTATAGTTGTCTTGTTTTATCAAGTAGCATAAATATATTATAAGCAACATTGTGAAAAATAATGTACCTGCACTTGGATCCAAGTAATGTTGTTAGATTTAGTTCGGGATACCTGTGCGTCCCGTTGACTTCGGAACACTTGTATTGATCTAATTAACAAATATATAAAAGCATATGTTTAGATCAATCCCACAAATAAGTAAATATATAAATATACACGAATATATATTTAGAACGATCCCACTTACAAATCAACGATGTCCTTCATGGCCTGATAATTGGTCCATTCACCATTTACCGAATTCAGATAATACACGACTTCCCTTATAGGGTTGATAGCAAGCAGCAACCAGTGTGCTCTATAAATTAAAACAATAGGTTATATGAAAATTTTGCTATACACAAAAGAAACAGAGATTAGATGAACAAAGAATGAGAAACTAACCCTACTGGTCGGGTATTATACGCCCAAAGATGCAGACTTTCTGTATTGCCGGTGGACATGAATCTATCTACTAAGCGCTGTCTAACTGATTCCGATTCCGAAGCAATTGCCATTCCGCTGCAGTGGGCGGAAGACACGAAACGGAATCTGTTAGACAACAGAGTCCCGCGCAACACTCTGTCATACAACAACCTTAAATAAAAACATAATAAACATTAGATTATTTTCATTGAAATGTGTAAATAAATTATATTGTGGGACTAATTAAATAATATATCGGATGAGTGAATATTACCGGATGTATGAGTGCATGTTAGTGACGCCTAGTTGATCATGCTTAAAAATCTCCTCCAAGTCATCAATTGTAATAAGTGACTTGAATTCAATACCGAAGACACTTTCATCCATAACGATTTCACGTAAAGCACCATCCTTCAAATCGGACATATCAACCATTGTTGCGAGCGTCGACCGGTACCGATGCACAAAAGCACCGCCTTTTTTTCCCGCTGGCTTCAGAGGACCAGTGGGTGGTACGGTACGAACTTGCTGCGTCACTTGTTGTGACTCGCGAGCGGATGCCTAAAAATCATATAAGTTAGGTAAAATATAAAATCATGCAGATTTAGATTCAGATTAATTATTAACACTTTAAATGTACCTCTTTTAGTGATGCAACGGACTCCTCCTCCTGTAAAATCCCTTTACCCTTAACTGTGGGTTTTATAGGAGCAGTCTAAAATTAAAATGTAAAAAATAATTAATAAACGGTTTAGAATTGACATTCGAAAACTAAATGATTCATAATCGTTTTCAATATACCTCATCACTAATGGTAATGAGCTCCGAGGGCCATGCAACAAATGATCCTATTGCATCTCGCAGCAATGTCGTCTCTGAGACCATGTCAGGTACCGGTAGCATCGCATCATGATCTACTACAACATCCACCGATACTTTCAGGTGTCCATCCGGGAGCGGTCTATGGTGAAGTAAATCTCCCAAAGTGTTGTGCACTTTTCCCTTGCCAACTAGTCGATAATTCGGTTCCGATAAGTATAGTTGGCAAGATGAAATGCCCTAAACCAATAGTAAATATAAAGTCATTATCATTAATAAAATAGAACAATTTAAAAGGAAAAAAAATTATAATTACCTCGGGAAATTTCCTTTGATAGTTGATACTAGCCTTATCACTAGTTTCTTTCACCGATGAAGTGTTGCACTTTTCTCTCATATACGCTTCTTTATCTCTTTGCAATTCAGAGACTTGTGCTTGCAATTCCGCCAACTTTTGCAACACTTCTTCATTTGAAGGATTTCTTCTCCTAGGACTCTTGTAAAAAGAGGTTGGAGTCACACCATGACCCTTACCCCTCACCCGACCGGGATACTCAGGAGCATCTAGTGCTCTACTAAGTACGCTCCCCTCACCGGTGGATGCCGATTGCGACAAGGTCTCCTGTAATTCATTTACATTAAAAAATCATTTATATATTAAAAAACATTTGATTTAATTAAAGACACAGTATTATACTTACACATTCAGTAAAAACTCTCTGAACTTCGGGATCGACAGCTTGACTCTTGCCCACACGAGCTTCCCTCCACAACACATGTACAGGAAGTGAGGTTTCCTCACTTTTAGACTCCTCTAACTATGCATTGACACAAATGATAAAATCGTCAAATAAAACACATTTAGACAATTAATTAAAATGCATTTCTATTTACTTACAAGTTTATCCTCTAAGCGTGCATATCCCATACGCCCTTTTTTGTATGGATACGCGGGCTCTCGCACTATTCGTGGCACTCCTTTTCCGAAAATCTTCATCTCTTTGATTTACAAACTCAGCCCAATCTTTTTCACCAATGAAGATCTCATACTTTTTTGGTCGTCCCGGTGCCTCTTCAAGAAAGTTTCCATCTTTATCCTTAAGATAGGTGTTTGTCAAAAAGGCTTTCCACCCTCTATATGTTTTGCCGGCCAAACTAAGTATGTAGCGTTTACGATCATCTGGTATCTCAAAAGTCCTCTGCAAAAAAACATACGCATAGTGTGTTAGTATAAGTAATTTAAACAATTTATCGTCAAGATAATAACAACAATTAACCATATATGATATATACCTGAAGCTCGTCCCAAATCGCTTTTTTTTTTCGCATCCAACTCTTCGCTTTTCAGATTCCATTTAGCTGTGGAGACCGGAATATGCATACGAACAAGTGTACCAATATAGCTGGTCAACTTTGCAGAATTAGGACCAATTGCTTGTTTATCAGAATTCCAATCCAAACGGTATACTAATCCTTGGTCTCTATGTCGAACGATTCCCTTCATAATAGTGATGCCTCGTGCAACTTCTTTTGCTTCAGTATCAGGTGGAGCATTTGTATCCGTGGCATCTCTTTCTTGAGCATCTCTTTCTTGTGAGTTTTCTTGTGAGTTTTCAGGTGGAGCATCTCTATCCGGAGCCATTTAACCTGTATCAAACAAACTAAAGCACATTAGTACACTATTAATAAGCTAACAATCTATACAAGTAAAATGGAAGTCAAACCATGCATGTACAAGTGTATCGGAAACGAAATCGGTACAAATCAAAATAAGCGTCAAAAAAGAAAGTTGTCGGAATTGAACGAAATTTACATGGCTATGGTAAAACGTCCCCACGGACTCAAAAATAAAGTCGGTTTTCCGAAATTCAGACCCTAAGCCCGACTTTTGATTACGGGCAGAAGCAAAACCGATAAAAAAACAGTCCCGAAATACTATACTATTGATTAAAACAATCGGTACAAATTGAATAAAACAAATTAGTCGGAATATGTATACTATTACCTTTATCACTAACGTCTCTTTCTTTTCTTGGTAGGATTGTGTTCTACGCGTCTCTTAACAACGCGGATGGTTGGATTGATCCAAATACCCTCATTATGATCATTTCTAGTACAAGATTCATTCTCATTTTGATCATTTCTTGTACAAGATTCAATGCCAACACCAATATCACCTTGATCTTCAATGTTTTCATCAACTATTTTGTTAGATAAAAGCACTATAGACCATTTCGTACTTGTCGGATCATTGACATAAAACACTTGTTTAGCTTGAGAGGCTAGAATGAAAGGCTCATCTTTGTACCCTACCCTATTGAGATCCACTTGCAAAAATCCTGACTTATCCATTCGTATGCCACTATTATTTTCAACCCACTTGCAACCAAATACAGGAATCTGAAACTTCGCATAATCAAACACCAAAATGCGCTCGATAACCCCAAAATATGACAAATTTGCAAATTTCGGATTTAAGTCATTCGCACTTGATATGTGCATTGCTTCAGCTACCAAGGTAACACCACTATTTTGCATAGTACTTTATCATCCTGTTCTTTGGTATAAAATGTGTATCCATTAATAGCGTATGCGCTATAAGAAAGCACAATTACAGTTGGACCATAGGCTAAACATCTCAACCTTTCTGTTACTGAAGCAGGATCTGAACGATACTTTGAATAAATATGATCCCTAAACCACGGTATGAAACTTCGATTGTGCTCTCGTACTATCCAGTTCTCATTTCTATTTGGATTTAAATCTCGGAGAACAACCTTGTGCATTTCAACATACGGCTCAACCTCAATCTCATTGTGCAGAACATACAAGTGCGCTTGATCCCGTTCGACCATTGATACTGTCACAACTTTATTTCCAATTAGCCTCTTTCCTTCTTTTTTTTCGACAATATGAGATTTGGGGAGTCCAATTGATTGAACATTTGACAGATATTCAGTACAAAACTCAACCGCTTCTTCAACAACGTATCGTTCGGCAATACAACCCTCCGGTCGACTTCTGTTTTTCACGTACCCTTTTAATATTTTCATATAACGTTCAGCAGGGTACATCCATCTCATATAAGCTGGTCCGCACAATTGTGTCTCTTTCACAAGATGAACGACTAGATGAACCATTATGTCAAAAAACGAGGGAGGAAAATACATTTCAAGATCACATAAAGTAACAACTATCTCTTTTTGCAATGTTGGTAAGATCGCGGGATCGACCACCTTACTGCAAATTGACCTGAAGAAGAAACACAGCTTAGTTATTGCGCTTCTTACTTTTTCTGGCAGAATAGAACGTATACCTATTGGTAAAAAATGTTCCATTATAACATGACAATCATGCGTCTTCAAACTCTTTAACTTGAGGTCTTTCATGGACACAAGTCTTCTAATATCTGAAGAGTAGCCTTCTGGAACTTTAACTTCACTGAGGAACTTACACAATGTTTTCTTCTCCTTTCTAGATAGAGTGTAAACAGCAGGTGGCAGATATGTTCGTCTTCCTTTCGTCACGGGTCCCAATTCAGTTCTCATCCCCATGTTTACCATGTCCTTCCTTATGTTAAGGCCATCCTTAGACTTTCCTTGTATATTGAGTAACGTACCTATGACGCTGTCAAATACATTTTTTTCAATATGCATAACATCCAGGAAATGTCTTACGTACAACGACTTCCAATATGGAAGTTCAAAAAAAATGGACTTCTTCTTCCACCCACCCTTGACAAGTGAATGTGCAAAAGGCTTGCCAAACTGAGTGCTCACATCTTTCACCTTTTCAAAAATTTGATCACCTGACAAAAAAGGCGGGGCTGTACCATGTTCGTCCTTTCCGTTGAATGCTTTTCTCCACCCACGGTAGTGATGATTAGAATTTAAGAATCTATGATGGCCGAGAAAAACATTCTTCTGACAAAGCTCCAATCGTGTCGTATCGGTTTCATCTTCACAAACGGGACACGCCTTTTGACCTTTATTGCTGTACCCGGATAGATTTCCGTATGCTGGAAAATCATTAATTGTTCCAAACAACATCGCCCTCAAGTTGAAACTTTCCTTCCTATACCCATCGTAAACCTCCACACCGTTGTCCCACAAAAACTTTAAATCTTCGATTAACGGTGCCAAGTATACGTCTATGTCATTCCCTGGTTGTTTAGGCCCAGAAATTAGCATAGATAACATCATGTACTTACGCTTCATACATAGCCACGGAGGTAGGTTATAGATCATAAGAATCACAGGCCATGTGCTATGCGAGATACTTTGAATACCATGCGGGTTCATTCCATCAGTAGACAATGACAACCGAAGGTTTCTTGCTTCTTTTCCAAATTCAGGATAATCAGTATCAACTTTCATCCATTGTGGTGAGTCTGCCGGATGTCGCAACTTTCCATCAATAATTCTTTCATCTGCATGCCAAGTCAAGTGTCTTGAATCGGTCTCACTACGATACATGCGTCTAAATCTCGGAATTATAGGAAAATACCATAAGACTTTAGCAGGAGACAACTTTTTCTTATATCGAGGGGCACCACATTTAGGACACTCATTCAACGCTGCATACTCGTTTCGAAACAAAACGCAATCGTTTGGACATGCATGTATCTTATCATAGCTCATGCCAATAGAGGACAACATCTTTTTGGCTTCATACGTTCGATTGGGAAGAACATTATCCTCTGGTAGCATATCTTTCATAAGGGCTAATAACTCTGTGAAACTTTTATCCGACCATCCATTGTCCGCCTTTAAGTTGTACAACTTTAACACCGTAGACAATCTTGTGAATTTTGAACAACCATCATACAACGGTTTCTCTGCATCGCTTACCAACCTCTCAAACATTTTGGGACAATCCGCAAGATCTTCTTCAAGCGCTTCTGCAATCTCTTCGACTCGATCGCAATCGTATGTGTCTGTGCAATCGTCGTTTGAAGCATACTTCCTATTACACCTCGACTCAGCATTCCCGTTACTTTTCTCACCATGCATTGTCCAACATGTATAACTTCTATCAATTCCAAACCGTAGTAAATGGGATCCCAACTGTTCCCCGTCAACCTTACCCCCATAACAGCAACCCAAGCAAGGACACGGCATTCGAAGCGGGTCTTCGGAGTGCTTAACCGCAAACTCAACGAATTCCCATACCCCTTTCTCGTACTGTTTCAACAATCGGTTTGAATTCATCCATGTCTTATCCATGTCTTAATTAAGCTAAACAAATGCTTCTTGGTTTCTCTATCAGGTACTAAGGAATTCTGTCAAGATAATAAATAGCTATCATCATAATAGAATACCTAATCAGAATACCTAATCAGAATACCCGAATTCTTAAAGAAGACATTACCTTATTTCAAGGTAATATAAGTCCACAAACCAAAAAACTGGTTGAGAGACACTAAATTGATATTAAATAGAACCATAAACAATAAACTATAAGCAGAAAATAACAAACTATAAGCAAGAAGAAAGGGATAGTAACCTGAGTTAGACTTGATGTGGGAGATGGGTAGGTTTGAATCGGCGTTGTACAAGTAGAAACCAGAGACTTCAAAGTAACTGTAAAATTAAACACACACACCATGCGGTTAAATACACCACTACTAACAAATATCAAAATAAACCCAATCTAGAACTCAATTATTTAAAATGATATGAAATCAATTATCAATTAGCTAGTAACTACAAACAAGAGAAAGAACAGATGCATACATGTGTACCACGGCTTGTTCAACATACATTGGTTCGTAAATGAGAGGCTAGTTCATTAGTCCTAACAATTAACCTCAACTAACAGTCTAACTTTATAACTAACTTACAACATAACCACTAGTAGGATTAAGTGATAACTAACAGTCTTTTTAAAATAGAATCTTAATTTATTTTCATACATTACTTTTAATATGAAATGAAATAAATATCGAATTAGTAATGCTTTGAGATTATAAGAAATCAAATTAGACAAAATACATATTATCACTTTCAAATATATATATGCATTTATACAATTAAACAAACTTTAGTAACAAAAGTCTCCATTTTTCAAAACTCTACTCCTTTTAAGAAATGAAAGAATCCTCACTCATATTTTAGAATCAAGTAAAACCATAAAACATTAAAGTGAACGTAGTTTCTCTTAATAATCATTTGGTGTAGACAAGTTATTAACCCTCAATTGAACTACCCATTACAATTCAAATAACTCAATGATATGACAAAGAAGAAATTATGCAGCAAGTAGTTCATGCTTTCATAATATACTATAGCTTTCATTTCATATCATATACTATAGCTTTCATTTCATGCTTTCATTTCAAACAACCCATTATAATTAAAAACGAAAATGGCACTAATGTGTTCTATTCTTGACAAATGTGTTTGCAATTTAGATATAAAAATATCAAAGTTCTGTTTTTAGCTAAAATAATGGCACTAATGTGTTCTATTCTTGAAAAATTGTGTTCTTCAGCACAACACATTCAGTACCCAACAACAAAGCAACAAGAAATTGTGTTCATGGATTATAACCTATTAAGAAACATAGCCAGTCGAACAAAAACAATTAAAAATAAAGCAAAAGAAAACAAGGTGACATACATGAAGATGAAGATGACAGCGGCGGTGGAGGCGAGATGCTACACGGCGGCGGCGGCGGCGGCGGCGGCGGTGAAGAACTTTGAGTTGTGGGAGACAAAGTGGGGGAGACGAAGTGGAAGAAAAAAGATGGGGGAGACAAAATGGGTTTTCTGGGTTTTCTGGGCAAGTTAGCGTCAATGGGAGAAAAAAGATGAATTAGGGATTCTGAACGCGTAATATCAAAGTTTTAAATTTTTTAATTAAAACAGGCTATGAGAGCGCTTTTGAAAAGCGCCTTAGTAGACGTACCTATACCAGCGCTTTTAGGGGAAAAGCGCTCTTGTACCCTACCCCCTGTAACAGCGCTTTTGAAAGCGCTTTCATAAAGCAACCTATAAGAGCGCTTTTGAGAAGCGCTTTCGTACCCCTCCCATATAAGAGCGCTTTCTGAAAGCGCTTTCGTACCCCCCCTATAAGAGCGCTTTTTGAAAGCGCTTTCGTAACCCCCTCTTCCAGAGCGCTTTTTTTGCGTGTTTTTTTAGCTAAACCTATACCAGCGCTTTTTCCTAAAAGCGCTTTAGTAGGGGTGCTGCTAAAAGACAAATTTGGCATAGTGTAATGCTATGAAATCATTGTTGTGCAACAACTTTGATATGAAAGACCTCGAAGAAGCGAGTGTGATTCTTGGCATCAAGATCACAAAATCCGAACGAGGAATTTCTTTGGATCAATCACATTACGTGGAAAAGATCTTAAAGAAATATAAATACTTTGATTGTAAACCTGTATGCAGACCATATGATCCAAGTGTGAAATTTTTTAAGAACACTTGTGAAAGTGTAAAACAAAGTATACGAGCATCATTGGCAATCTTAAGTATGCCACTGATGTTACTAGACCCGACATTGCATATGTCGTAGAATTGATATGCAGATTTACGAGTAGACTAGGTAACGAGCAATGTCAAGCTATTGAGCGAGCCATGAGGTACCTTAAAAGGACCATAGATATCATCCTACTTTATCATAGATTTCCTGCTCTACTTGAAGGATACAGTGATGCATATTGGAATACTTTGTCAGGTGATTCCAAAGCTACTAGTGGCTATGTATTCAACATAGTTGGAGGAGCTATATCTTTGAAATCAAAGAAACAGACTATCCTGGCTCAGTCCATGATGGAGTCTGAAATGATAACATTAGCAAATGCTAGTGAAGAAGCAAGTTGGTTAAGATGCTTGCTAGCTGAGATTCCCTTATGGGAAAAACCTATGCCAGTTGTGTTGATCCACTGCGATAGTACCGCGGCTATTGCAAAAATTGAGAACCGTTATTATAATGGTAAAAGACGTCAAATAAGAAGAAAGCACAATGCCTTTAGAAATTGTATCTCTAAAGGAGCTGTAAGAGTGGATCATGTACGCACTGATGAAAACTTAGCAGATCCTTGGACGAAAGGATTAACTAGAGAGAAAGTTCATAATACATCTAAAAAGATGGGACTAATGCCTATACAGAAAAAAGTTGCTCATGATGGTAACCCAACCTAAATGAC
This sequence comes from Vicia villosa, assembly GCF_029867415.1. Taxonomy (NCBI): domain Eukaryota; kingdom Viridiplantae; phylum Streptophyta; class Magnoliopsida; order Fabales; family Fabaceae; genus Vicia; species Vicia villosa. The sequence goes on along the minus strand of NW_026706287.1, from coordinate 7,620 downwards.
TGGAGATCCCAAGAAATAGGTTCAATGGGTAATAACAAGTTGTGAGTAATATGAGGCGATCATGCTAGAGTAAATAAAAGAAGCATGAATCCTGAAGTAATAAGAGGATGAGATAATAGAAACTCTTAATGAGATCTATACTTTATATGAGGGAGTACCTAGGCTACAGGAGTACTCTTGATAGACTCACCTATGTGATTGTGGAATTGAGGCCGATTCCTATGGAATTTCGAGGCAGAATTCCTAGAGCCTTCACTAAACCGGGATACACGTGCAGGGCCATTAAAAGCACGGGCTATTAAGAATACACCTTAAGAAAAGGTTGTGTGCGAGTTTGATGTTTGAGATAGAGTTCAAGACAATTGTGTCACTCTTGTTGAATAATAATCCTACTTGCTACGCAAAGGTTCAAGTCGTAGACACCTCTGCTTATGCACAATCTTAGAAACGTCTGACGTTATTTCTGAAACACTGTTTTAAATTCAAGTGGGGGATTGTTGGAACATCATGTACATATTCCAATATAGGGAGATGAATTGAAAAAGTTCATTAAGTCAAGTCCCACATTGTATGTTAGTTGGAAAAATCCTTAGTCCCACATCACTTAGATTAGAAATCTTGGCTAGTTTACTTAATTATATAAGAAAGTCATTTGTTTCATTCCAAAACACACCAAAAACTTATTTTTGAGTTTTTCCTTCCTCACTCTCATAACTCCGCGTCTTTCGAATTGTCGAAGCGACTGGTCGTTATACCAGATACTAAGATGGTATTGATACCATATTTGAATGGTCCTAGTACCATCTGAAGGTGTATTTCTAGACCGATTATCTACCGTGCAAGTAGTAATCGTATAGTATAGAACTGGGCTATTTTATCCTGGAGGCGTCGTGGTTATTAAGAGCTGCTTTGCATAATTTTGGCAGTACCGCAAAACGTCTTAAAGAAATCTTACCGATCCGCGACTCGACCCGATAATTTCTTTGGTGGCAAAATTGTTAAAATCGTGATCCAACAATTCATAAACTTGTTTATTGTCTAGACGTGTTGTTTAATTCTACTAGTTTATATTGCATAGCGACTCATATGCTTTATAAAAAGGCATCAAAAGTTGGCCATTTCAACCACAGCCAATCAAATACTCATTCTAAAAGAAAGCAAATCACAATGTCACAATATGTTATCGATGCCGTTGTGAAGCTTATCATTTTCCGAGAGTACATTGGCATGGAAGATAATATAGATGATTTTCCAGTTGAAATGATCAATGACGACATGAAAGAATTCCACTTCATTCTCGCCTACGCCACAGAGACGTATGTTGAAGGAAAAGGCACAGGAGTATTTGACCGCATTTGGAACTTTAAGAGCTTTAGCCCCGAAAATGTGGTGAGACTCAAGAAAAACCACGAGAACGTGAAAGTGGTAATAAGCATAGGAGGCAATGGTCCTGAATATCATTTAACCCTATGAATATATAATGATGAATGGATGGAGACAGCCATATCATCAATCAAAGGGATCACCCTAGACTACGAGAACGAAGTCATTGACGATGATAACATAATTGACGGAATTGATATTAACTATGAAAGCATCAATTCCAGTGTGGATGTCTTTTCCAACTCCATAGGGCAGGTTATACACCAATTCAAGGTAGATCCAGATGTTTCCAAATCCATGAAAATTGTGTCAATTGCTCCAACCCAACCCTTCTACCTCAAACTGTATTGCGACTACGAAGACAATATTGACTCGATTGACTACAAGTTCTACTATCAGTATTTTTCCTCAAGGGATGATTTGGTAAGTCTTTTTAAGAAACTAGTTATTGAATATTTTTTTTCATTAAGCAATTGATATAAGAAATCATGGTGCAACCCTTACAACACAAAAACTCTACTAAGAGTTAAAACAACCCTAACATACCTACTGCAAAACTAATATCTGGTCGGGTACATGTTTGACATACACTATGCCCCTAACCACTGATGCATAGGGAATAGACTCCATTTCTATTCGTTCTAATTCATTTTTAGGACATTGCATTTGACTAAATTTATCCCCTTTCTGAATAGGAACTATGTCTGCGAAGCATTTATCCATTATGAATCTCTAATATTTTATTTATATAGCCTTTCTGAGACAATCCCAGTAGTCCTTGTGATCTATTACGGAATATTTCTATTCCTATCACATATAATGCCTCACCCATATCATTCATTTCAAATTTATTGGAGAGAAACTTCTTTACATCATGTAATAAAGCAAAATCATTGGCAGCAAGTAAGATATCATCAACATATAAAACTAAAATTATGAATTTGCTCCCACTAACCTTCATATAGATACACCGATCTACGGTGTTCTCTACAAAACCATATGACAAAATAGTATTGTTAAATTTAAGATACCATTGTCTGGAAGCTTGCTTTAGTCCATATATTGACTTCTTTAATTTACACACTAAATTTTCTTTTCCTGTAGTAACAAAACCTTCGGGTTGAGCCATATATACTTCTTCCTCTAGGTCACCATTTAGAAAGGCGGTCTTCAAATCCATTCGGTGAAGCTCTAAGTCATAATGAGCCACTAAAGCCAAAACAATTCTCAAAGAGTCCTTTTTTGAAACAGGAGAAAAGGTTTCATGTAATCAACACCATCTTTTTGAGTGAAACCTTTGGCGACAAGTCTAGCTTTATATCTTTCAATATTGCCTTTTGAGTCCCGTTTGGTCTTAAAGACCCATTTACAACCAACTCATTTTGAACCTTTAGGAAACTCAACTAAATCCCATACATTATTTTCACGCATTGATTTTAACTCTTCTTTCATAGCATTGAGCCATTTTTCAGAATTGTCACTTTCCATGGCTTGTTTAAATGAGACTGGATCCTCACCAATGCTCAAGTCACATTCACGTTCAAGTGTATAAATAACATAATCATTTGAAATAGTTGGTCTTCTTTGCCTTTTAGACCTTCTTACACCTATTTCTTGTGTTTCTTCAATAACTTGTTCTTGCTCATTAGTGGCTTGTACATTGTCAATCAGTTCATCAACTATATGTTCATTTTGTGGGTTTTGAATATTAATTTGTTGTCTATGTGTGTTGTATGACGGTATCACAACCACAAGGAGAACAACCTGAGAAGATTCTTTAGGTGAAGAGGGTTCTCCACGAGTCTCCATAATATCTACTTTACGTGATTTCTCATTCCCACTGAATTGGACATTTTCAATAAACTGAGCATTACCAGACTCAATTATTCTAGTATTATGATCAGGACAATAAAATCTATACCCTTTTGATTTTTCAGGATACCCAATGAAAAAACCACTAATGGTTCTTGCATCAAGCTTCTTTTCATGTGGATTATACACCCTTACTTCAGCTTGACATCCCCAAATATGAAGGTGCCTTAAACTAGGTTTACTTCCTGTCCATAGTTCATAAGGAGTCTTAGGAACTGCCTTGCTAGGAATCCTATTGATCAAATACGCACCGGTCCTTAATGTGTAGGTCCACAATGATAATGGTACATTACTATAATTTAACATTTACCTAACCATATTCATGAGAGTACGATTCCGCATCTCAGCCACACCATTTTGTTGTGGTGTGCCAGGCATAGTATATTGTGCACATATGCCCCGACTTTCGAGGAACTTTGCAAATGGGCCTGGACATTGTCCTTTCTCATTATATTTTCCATAATACTCACCACCTCTATCAGACCTCACTGTCTTTACTTTTCTATCTAATTGCCTTTCCACCTCATCAATGAATACTTTTAGCGTGTCCACTGATTGAGATTTTTCATGCAATAAATACAAGTAACAATAACGTGAGAAGTCATCAATAAAAGTGATAAAATACTTTTCTCCTCCCCAAGAAGGGACATCAAAGGGACCACAAATATCATTCTGTATCAATTCAAGAAGTTCACTACTTCTTGTAGACGAATCCTTAGTTATTTGTTTGGAATATTTTCCTTTAATGCAATCCAGACATATATTCCAGTCACCAAAATCTCATTGAGGTAATATTTCACCTTTCATTAACCTCGTTACTCTTTCTTTAGATATGTGACTTAATCTTTGATGCCACAAATAAGCATAACTCTCATTATTTGTACATCGCTTACTACCAACAACATGTTCAATATTAAACAAAGATTCTTTAAAATTATCATCAAGATTAAAACGATATAAACCATCAATTAAAATACCAGAACCATAATTGTATGAATCTTTAAACAAAGTAAATACACCGTTTCCAATCCTAAAATTAAAATTCAATCCATCTAACTTTGCAATAGAAACTAAATTACTAGCACATCCAGGTACATAAAGACAACTTTTTAGATCTATATGATATCCAATATCTAAGACCAATCTATATGTCCCTATTCCCTCTATTCATGCCTTCATTCTGTTTCCCATATAAAGAAACTTTTCACTTCCTTTTATGGTTTGGATCGAAAGAAATCCCTACATAATATGTGACACATGAGTAGTCGCACCCAAATCAAGCCACCAAGTATTATTTGGTACTTCAATAAGATTTGATTCGAAATTTATGGAAACATAAAACATACCTTTCTTTTCGAACCACATCTTCCTTTTAGGACAATCCTTCTTGAAGTGTCCGTTCTCCTTACAGAAATAACACTTCTTTTCCTTTTGGACTCCGCCCTCATTAACCTTTAAAGGAGCTTTGCCCTTTTTCTTGTCCATCTTGTCGGGCTTGACCTTACTGCAACTGGCTCCATCGTGAGTCGTGAGATGAACAGAATGATCCTTCATCTTCTTTAGCCTCCCTTCTTCTTGAACCAACATAGCTTTAATTTCTTGAAAGTTCCATTTTTCTTTGATGGTGTTGTAGTTCACCTGGAACTGTCCAAACTCAAGAGGAAGCGAGTTAATGATAAACTGTACAAGAAAACATTCATTCACATTCATACCTAAGGACTTCAACTTTGCCGCCAAATTTCCCATTTGCGTCACATGATCATGAATGGGTTGAGACCATTCAAACTTTTTAGTCGGCAACTCACTCATCAAATTCCCCACAACAGATTTGTCAGTAATTTCAGAATTTGAATACTCTTTCACATTTTACATAAATTCCCTTGCGTCTTCAATGTTGGGTATAGATGGCTTAACATTGTCTTCCATCGTCATTCTCATCAAGTTCAAAGACAACCTGTTGGACCTTTCCCAAGCCTCAAAAAGAGACCTTTCATCTTCGGTACTATCCTCCGTAATGGTTGTGGGCTTTTCATTCATTATCAATGCCATGTCCAAGTCCATAACACCCAGTTGTAACTGAATCTTTTCAGACCAATCAGCATAGTTCAGTCCATTGAACTTCGTCATTGCATTGCCCAAAGAAAACATATTAGTAGCAACTGCAAACATTTAAAACACACTCATACGTTAATGCTTTGAATAAACTTCATAGATTCAAACCAATTATCTTTAAACATGTATCTAAATTCACCTTTGGGTGATGCATAAATACATTTCAATAAAATAAATCGATGCTAAATGAAAAATTAGTCATACTCAAAATAACATGCATGCCTATCTGTGGATATACAAGCAGCGAGTAAATAAATACTTTAATTTTACTAATTATAAGTCATGATCCATCTTTGGATGATCTATATATGTCTTATAATAACACCTTTATAGCCTCCAAATTAAAATTTTAAACTGTAATAAATTTGATCACTTTGGTGATTAACAAATTTCAATATAATAATTTGTTGAAAGTATTTGTGGGTAAAAATTTTCGGTATATATCGTATCCACAGGGATTGGTTTAATATTACTGCCGTTCTATAGTTGGTCATTTTGAGTGAGAAAAAGTAGTTGAATTTGTTTTGTGGTTATAACTATGCTATTAAATCTAAACACTAATTTAACTGCAAATTCTGAAAGTTTTTTAACGATTAAAGAGATATGTTGAGCTTTAGGGTTCATCAACCTATTCCTATACAATTTGTTAATTAAATCACAATTGAACAATCATTTGAATTATTATCTTCACTTATCCTAAAAAATGATTCCATGTCTGCAAATCAAATTAGATAAACTTTTACCATTATGAGATTCGATCTCTCAGAATATCAAATATCGATAATAGTAATAAAGAACGATAATTATGAAAACTCAATCACAATTCCATCTCTGCAAATTGGGACTGAATCAATATAGTAACCTAGGGCAAAAGTTAGAATCTTTTCTCTCGATCAAAGACTCCACAATGATTTAATATAAAAACAAGGTTTCTTATTGATAATAAATTCAAACAATTGTTCATAGGAATTAATCAATGGTATTGCATATTCATAGGCTAACTACTACCTTAAACTCAACAAGAAGAATTTAGCTCTCCATAGACATGAAGAACACACAAGATTTGATAGAGGGATTCATCTTCATCAACGGAATGTCTTCAATTGGTAAAGAATCCACCTTCAATTGTTGTTCTCAGCTTCGAAATCAGAATGCTCTCCTAATTTCGCTCACAAAAAGTCAGTTCCTTTACTTGAAGACTAGGGCTTCTATTTATAATTTTTGGGCCTGAAACGGATCACCGCGGCGCGGTAAAAAACAATGAGTTTGGCGCGGCGCTGTCTTAGACTCACGCGGCGCGCCCTTGCTAAAACTCCTTCTTTTTGCTTTGCCTTTGATACTTCAGCTTTCTTTCCTCTTCATGTTCTTATAAAAAAGCACATCTGGAGGATGTTTCTTTCTAGGTAGCAACCTTATATCGTGGTTCAGCAAGAAACAAAATTGTGTCTCCTTATCTACTGCTGAAGCAGAGTACATAGCAACTGGTAGTAGTTGTTCACAATTGGTCTGGATGAAATAAATGCTGACTGAGTACAATGTTCCTCAGGATGTCATGACTTTATATTGTGACAATCTCAGTGCTATCAGTATATCCAAAAATCCAATTCAGCATAGCAGAACCAAACATATTGATATCAGACACCATTTTATCAGAGAGCTTGTAGAAGACAAGGTAATTTGCCTAGAGCACATAAACACTGAACTTCAACTAGCTGACATCTTCATAAAAGCTCTTGATGCTACACAGTTTGAGAACTTGCGAAGCAAGTTAGGACTCTGCATCCTTGAAGAACCATAGAGTAAAACAACAACAACAAAAAATAACAAAAAATACAGGTGGAGAAGACACTTTTTTTGACTTTGGCAATATTTATGGCCAAACAGGGGGAGAAGTAATATATGTCACCAGCCCAAAACAACAAGAATGGTGGTTGTGTGTGATCAACAATTCTATTTGATTATCTTTGTGTTGATCTGTTTGTGCTTGTGCTACTCTTGTGGCTTGTGCTTGTGCTACTCTTATGCACTATCTGTTTTTTGTCTGAGCACTGTGTGCATACTGGTGATGTATGATGTTTGTTTGTATTAGCTTGTCTTTGTTTTGATTATCCGCTGCAAGTGTTTCTCTGGTATGGTGTGACGGGATGTTTTAGCCAAACATTTGCTAAAGGGGGAGATTTAAGGTGTTTTGCATGTTGGTTGCATTATTGGTAAAACATACCTGGTTGATTGTGTTTATGCAGGTTGCATATT